>NW_027620920.1:12500-22500 GCF_964198595.1 Lampetra fluviatilis
TGGTGGTGGTGGTGATGGTGGGGGTGGTGGTGATGGTGGGGATGGTGGTGGTGGTGGTGGGGATGGTGGTGATGGTGGTGATGGTGGTGGTGGTGGTGATGATGGTGGTGGTGGTGGTGGTGATGGTGGTGGTGGTGTGTGTGGTGTGTGGTGATGGTGGTGGTGATGGTGGTGGTGATGGTGGTGTGTGGTGGTGGGGGTGGTGGGGGTGGTGATGGTGGTGATGGTGGTGATGGTGGTGATGGTGGTGGTGTGTGGTGTGTGGTGGTGGTGGTGATGGTGATGGTGGTGATGGTGGTGGTGATGGTGGTGATGGTGGTGATGGTGGTGGTGGTGATGGTGGTGGTGGTGATGGTGGTGGTGGTGATGGTGGTGGAGGTGATGGTGGTGGTGGTGGTGATGGTGGTGATGGTGGTGATGGTGGTGATGGTGGTGGTGATGGTGGTGGTGATGGTGGTGGTGGTGGTGATGGTGGTGGTGGTGATGGTGGTGGTGATGGTGGTGGAGGTGATGGTGGTGGTGGTGGTGGTGATGGTGGTGGTGATGGTGGTGGTGGTGATGGTGGTGGTGATGGTGGTGGTGGTGATGGTGGTGGAGGTGATGGTGGTGGTGGTGGTGGTGATGGTGGTGGTGATGGTGGTGGTGGTGATGGTGGTGGTGATGGTGGTGGTGGTGGTGATGGTGGTGATGGTGGTGATGGTGGTGATGGTGGTGGTGATGGTGGTGGTGATGGTGGTGGTGGTGGTGATGGTGGTGGTGGTGATGGTGGTGGTGATGGTGGTGGAGGTGATGGTGGTGGTGGTGATGGTGGTGGTGATGGTGGTGGTGGTGATGGTGGTGGTGATGGTGGTGGTGGTGATGGTGGTGGAGGTGATGGTGGTGGTGGTGGTGGTGATGGTGGTGGTGATGGTGGTGGTGGTGATGGTGGTGGTGATGGTGGTGGAGGTGATGGTGGTGATGGTGATGGTGGTGGTGATGGTGGTGGTGATGGTGGTGGTGATGGTGGTGGTGGTGATGGTGGTGGTGATGGTGGTGGTGGTGATGGTGGTGGTGATGGTGATGGTGGTGGAGGTGATGGTGGTGGTGATGGTGGTGGTGATGGTGATGGTGGTGGTGATGGTGGTGGTGGTGATGGTGGTGGTGATGGTGGTGGTGGTGATGGTGGTGGTGATGGTGATGGTGGTGGAGGTGATGGTGGTGGTGATGGTGGTGGTGATGGTGATGGTGGTGGTGATGGTGGTGGAGGTGATGGTGGTGATGGTGGTGATGGTGTGTGGAGTGGTCTCCGTGTATCTCTCTGTGTGTCTCTGTGTGTTTCTGTGTCTCTGTGTGTCTCTGTGTCTCTCTGTGTGACTCAGTGTCTCTGTGTGTCTCTGTGTGTCTCTGTGTGTCTCTGTGTGTCTCTCTGTGTGTCTCTCCGTGTCTCTGTGTGTCTCTGTGTCTCTCTGTGTGACTCAGTGTCTCTGTGTGTCTCTCTGTGTGTCTCTGTGTGTCTCTGTGTGTCTCTGTGTGTCTCTCTGTGTGTCTCTCCGTGTCTCTGTGTGTCTCTGTGTGACTCAGTGTCTCTGTGTGTCTCTGTGTGTCTCTCTGTGTGTCTCTGTGTGTCTCTGTGTGTCTCTGTGTGTCTCTCTGTGTGTCTCTGTGTGTCTCTGTGTCTCTCTGTGTCTCTCTGTGTGACTCAGTGTCTCTGTGTGTCTCTCTGTGTGTCTCTGTGTGTCTCTCTGTGTCTCTCTGTGTCTCCGTGTCTCTGTATGTCTCTGTGTGTCTCCGTGTGTCTCGCTGTGTCTCCGTGTGTCTCTGTGTGTCTCTGTGTGTCTCCGTGTCTCTGTATGTCTCTGTGTGTCTCCGTGTGTCTCTGTATCTCAGTGTGTCTCTCTGTGTCTCTCTGTGTCTCTGTGTCTCTGTGTCTCTGTGTGTCTCTCTGTCTCCGTGTCTCCGTGTCTCTGTCTCTCTGTGTGTGTTTGTGTCTCCGCGTCTCCGTGTCTCTGCCCACCTTGCCGATGTCTCCGTCGTCTCGTCCGTGTCTCCAGACGCTCTGTCTCCCGAAGACGGTGACGTCACGAACGGCGTCTCCACCTCGAAATGCTCAAAGGAGACACCTGGGAGATACGGGGGAGACACGGGGAGACACGGGGAGACACGGGGGAGACACGGGGAGACACGGGGAGACACGGGGAGACACGGGGGAGACACGGGGAGACACGGGGAGACACGGGGAGACACGGGGAGACACGGGGAGACACGGGGGAGACACGGGGAGACACGGGGAGACACGGGGAGACACGGGGAGACACGGGGAGACACGGGGAGACACGGGGGAGACACGGGGAGACACGGGGAGACACGGGGAGACACGGGGGAGACACGGGGAGACACGGGGAGACACGGGGAGACACGGGGAGACACGGGGGAGACACGGGGAGACACGGGGAGACACGGGGAGACACGGGGGAGACACGGGGAGACACGGGGAGACACGGGGAGACACGGGGAGACACGGGGAGACACGGGGGAGACACGGGGAGACACGGGGAGACACGGGGAGACACGGGGGAGACACGGGGAGACACGGGGAGACACGGGGAGACACGGGGAGACACGGGGAGACACGGGGGAGACACGGGGAGACACGGGGAGACACGGGGAGACACGGGGGAGACACGGGGAGACACGGGGAGACACGGGGAGACACGGGGAGACACGGGGAGACACGGGGGAGACACGGGGAGACACGGGGAGACACGGGGAGACACGGGGGAGACACGGGGAGACACGGGGAGACACGGGAGACACGGGGGGATATGGGGGAGACACGGGGAGACACGGTGAGACACGGGGAGACACGGGGAGACACGGGGAGACACGGGGAGACACGGGGAGACACGGGGAGACACGGGGAGACACAGGGAGAGACGGGGAGAGACGGAGGAGACACGGGGGAGACACGGGGAGACACGGGGAGAGACACGGGGAGACACACGGGGAGACACGGGGAGACACGGGGGAGACACGGGGAGACACGGGGGGAGACACGGGGGGAGACACAGGGAGACACGGGGGTAGACATGGGGGGAGACACAGGGAGACACAGGGAGACGCGGGGGGAGACACGGGGAGACACGGGGAGACACGGGGAGACACGGGGAGACACGGGGAGACACGGGGAGACACGCGGAGACACGGGGGAGACACGGGGGAGACACGGGGAGACACGGGGAGACACGGGGGAGACACGGGGAGACACGGGGAGACACGGGGAGACACGGGGAGACACTGGGAGACGCGGGGAGACACGGGGAGACACGGGGAGACACGGGAGACACGGGGAGACACTGGGAGACGCGGGGAGACACGGGGAGACACGGGGAGACACGGGGAGACACGGGGAGACACGGGGGAGACACGGGGAGACACGGGGAGACACGGGGAGACACGGGGAGACACGGGGAGACACGGGGAGAGACACGGGGAGACACGGGGAGACACGGGGAGACACGGGGAGACACGGGGAGACACGGGGAGAGACACGGGGAGACACGGGGGAGACACGGGGAGACACGGGGAGACACGGGAGACACGGGGGGATATGGGGGAGACACGGGGAGACACGGGGAGGACACGGGGAGACACGGGGAGACACGGGGAAACACGGGGAGACACGGGGAGACACGGGGAGACACGGGGAGACACGGGAGACACGGGGAGAGACGGGGAGACACGGTGAGAGAGAGACACGGGGAGACACGGGGAGACACGGGGAGACACGGGGAGACACGGGGAGACACGGGGAGACACGGGAGACACGGGGGGATATGGGGGAGACACGGGGAGACACGGGGAGACACGGGGAGACACGGGGAGACACAGGAGACACGGGGGGATATGGGGGAGACACGGGGAGACACGGGGAGACACGGGGAGACACGGGGAGACACGGGGAGACACGGGGAGACACGGGGAGACACGGGGAGAGACACGGGGAGACACGGGGAGACACGGGGAGACACGGGGGAGACACGGGGAGAGACGGAGGAGACACGGGGGAGACACGGGGAGAGACACGGGGAGACACGGGGAGACACGGGGAGACACGGGGAGACACGGGGGAGACACGGGGGAGACACGGGGAGACACGGGGAGACACGGGGAGACACGGGGAGACACGGGGGAGACACGGGGAGACACGGGGAGACACGGGGAGACACGGGGAGACACGGGGGAGACACGGGGAGACACGGGGAGACACGGGGAGACACGGGGAGACACGGGGAGACACGGGGAGACACGGGGAGACACAGGGGAGACACGGGGAGATACGGGGGAGACACGGGGAGACACGGGGAGACACGGGGAGACACGGGGAGACACGGGGAGACACGGGGAGACGCGGGGAGACACGGGGGAGACACGGGGAGACGCGGGGAGACACGGGGGAGACACGGGGAGACGCGGGGAGACACGGGGAGACGCGGGGAGACGCGGGGAGACACGGGGAGACACGGGGAGACACGGGGGAGACACGGGGAGACACGGGGAGACACGGGAGACACGGGGGGATATGGGGGAGACACGGGGAGACACGGTGAGACACGGGGAGACACGGGGAGACACGGGGAGACACGGGGAGACACGGGGAGACACGGGGAGACACGGGGAGACACAGGGAGAGACGGGGAGAGACGGAGGAGACACGGGGGAGACACGGGGAGACACGGGGAGAGACACGGGGAGACACACGGGGAGACACGGGGAGACACGGGGGAGACACGGGGAGACACGGGGGGAGACACGGGGGGAGACACAGGGAGACACGGGGGTAGACATGGGGGGAGACACAGGGAGACACAGGGAGACGCGGGGGGAGACACGGGGAGACACGGGGAGACACGGGGAGACACGGGGAGACACGGGGAGACACGGGGAGACACGCGGAGACACGGGGGAGACACGGGGGAGACACGGGGAGACACGGGGAGACACGGGGGAGACACGGGGAGACACGGGGAGACACGGGGAGACACGGGGAGACACGGGGAGACACTGGGAGACGCGGGGAGACACGGGGAGACACGGGGAGACACGGGAGACACGGGGAGACACTGGGAGACGCGGGGAGACACGGGGAGACACGGGGAGACACGGGGAGACACGGGGAGACACGGGGGAGACACGGGGAGACACGGGGAGACACGGGGAGACACGGGGAGACACGGGGAGACACGGGGAGAGACACGGGGAGACACGGGGAGACACGGGGAGACACGGGGAGACACGGGGAGACACGGGGAGAGACACGGGGAGACACGGGGGAGACACGGGGAGACACGGGGAGACACGGGAGACACGGGGGGATATGGGGGAGACACGGGGAGACACGGGGAGGACACGGGGAGACACGGGGAGACACGGGGAAACACGGGGAGACACGGGGAGACACGGGGAGACACGGGGAGACACGGGAGACACGGGGAGAGACGGGGAGACACGGTGAGAGAGAGACACGGGGAGACACGGGGAGACACGGGGAGACACGGGGAGACACGGGGAGACACGGGGAGACACGGGAGACACGGGGGGATATGGGGGAGACACGGGGAGACACGGGGAGACACGGGGAGACACGGGGAGACACGGGAGACACGGGGAGACACGGGGAGACACGGGGAGACACGGGGAGAGACACGGGGAGACACGGGGAGACACGGGGGAGACACGGGGAGAGACGGAGGAGACACGGGGGAGACACGGGGAGAGACACGGGGAGACACGGGGAGACACGGGGAGACACGGGGAGACACGGGGGAGACACGGGGGAGACACGGGGAGACACGGGGAGACACGGGGAGACACGGGGGAGACACGGGGAGACACGGGGAGACACGGGGAGACACGGGGAGACACGGGGGAGACACGGGGAGACACGGGGAGACACGGGGAGACACGGGGAGACACGGGGAGACACGGGGAGACACGGGGAGACACAGGGGAGACACGGGGAGATACGGGGGAGACACGGGGAGACACGGGGAGACACGGGGAGACACGGGGAGACGCGGGGGAGACACGGGGAGACGCGGGGAGACACGGGGAAACGCGGGGAGACACGGGGAGACACGGGGGAGACACAGTGAGACACAAAGAGACACGGGGTGAGACACGGTGAGACACATGGTGAGACACAGGGAGACACAGCGGAGACACGGGGAGACACACGGGAGGAGACACGGGGTGAGGGACATAAGATCATGAGTGGAGTGTCCGTGTGTCACCCCGTGCCTCACCCCGTGTCTCACCCCGTGTCTCCACGTGTGTCTCCGCGTGTCCCTCTCCCTGTGTCTCCGTGTGTCTCCCTGTGTGTCTCCCCGTGTGTCTCACCGTGTGTCTCACCGTGTCTCCCTGTGTGTGTGTCTCCCTGTGTGTCTCCCCGTGTCTCTCACCGTGTGTCTCCGCGTGTGTCTCCGTGTGTCTCACCCCGTGTCTCCGTGTCTCACCGTGTGTCTCCGCGTTTCCCCGTGTCTCACCGTGTGTCTCCGCGTGTCCCCGTGTCTCACCGTGTGTCTCCGCGTGTCCCCGTGTCTCACCGTGTGTCTCCGCGTGTCCCCGTGTCTCACCGTGTGTCTCCGCGTGTCCCCGTGTCCGCGCTCTGTAGGGGGAGGCTCCGTTCTGGAGACTCTGCGACACAAAACTGTCGAGAAACGGCAACGACGGATCAACCTGCACACACACAGACACTCACACACACACACAGACACACACACACAGACACACACACACAGTCACACACACACACTCACACAGACACACACACAGACACACACACACACAGATACACACACAGACACACACACAGGCACACACACACACACACAGACACACACACACAGACACACACACAGACACACACACACAGACACACACACACAGACACACACAGAGACACACACACACAGACACACACAACAACAACCGCCATTCGCCACTAAGTGGCGGTGACGACACCATACTTCCGTCGTGGTTGAGTGGTCATCTATTGAAGGTGGAGGGGTCACCAGCCCCTCGCACCCGTCCAGAGCCCCGTTTAGCCGCTGTGGTGGTCACAGACGCCATGAGGGGAGAGGCCAATGAGGCATTGGCCCTCCCCCCACAGCAATGTCCACCACCATCATTACCATCATCACCATCATCATCATCATCACTGTCATCACCATCATCATCATCATCATCACTGTCATCACCATCATCATCATCACTGTCATCATCACCATCATCATCATCACTGTCATCACCACCATCATCATAATCACCATCATCATCATCACTGTCATCATCATCATCATCACCATCATCATCGCTGTCATCATCACCATCATCATCATCATCGCTGTCATCACCATCATCATCATCATCACCACCATCACCACCATCACCATCACCACCATCACTGCCATCACCACCATCATCACCACCATCACCATCATCATCACCATCATCATCGCTGTCATCACCACCATCATCACCACCATCACCACCACCACCACCATCACCACCACCATCACCACCACCATCACCACCCCCATCACCATCACCACCACCATCACCACCACCATCATCACCACCACCACCACCACCACCATCACCACCATCACCATCATCACCATCACCACCATCACCACCATCACCACCATCACCACCAACACCATCATCATCACCATCACTGCCATCACCACCATCACCACCACCATCACCACCACCACCAACACCACCACCATCACCACCATCACCACCATCACCACCACCACCACCACCACCATCACCACCATCACCACCACCATCACCACCATCACCACCATCACCACCATCACCATCATCACCACCACCATCACCACCATCACCACCATCACCACCACCATCACCACCATCACCATCATCACCACCACCACCACCACCACCATCACCACCACCATCACCATCACCACCACCATCACCACCATCACCACCATCACCACCACCACCATCACCACCACCATCACCAACCCCATCACCACCACCACCACCATCACCACCACCATCACCACCACCACCACCACCATCACCACCACCATCACCACCATCACCACCATCACCACCATCACCACCACCATCACCACCACCATCACCACCATCACCACCATCACCACCATCACCACCACCACCATCACCACCATCACCACCATCACCATCACCACCACCATCATCACCACCATCACCACCACCATCACCACCATCACCATCACCACCATCACCACCACCATCACCACCATCACCACCATCACCACCATCACCACCATCACCACCATCACCACCACCATCACCACCATCACCATCATCACCACCATCACCACCAACACCACCACCATCACCACCATCACCACCATCATCACCACCATCACCACCATCACCACCATCACCACCATCACCACCACCATCACCACCACCACCACCACCATCATCATCACCATCACCACCACCACCACCACCATCATCACCATCACCACCACCACCACCATCATCACCATCACCACCACCACCACCACCATCACCACCATCACCACCATCACCACCATCACCACCACCACCATCACCACCATCACCACCACCATCACCACCACCACCACCACCACCATCACCACCATCACCACCACCACCATCATCACCATCACCACCACCATCTTCAACATTTGCAGTAGCAATGTCTCCCCACATCTCCCCGTGCCTCTCTCCCCGTGCCTCTCTCCCCGTGCCTCTCTCCCCGTGTCTCTCTCCCCGTGTCTCTCTCCCCGTGTCTCTCTCCCCGTGCCTCTCTCCCCGTGTCTCTCTCCCCGTGCCTCTCTCCCCGTGCCTCTCTCCCCGTGCCTCTCTCCCCGTGCCTCTCTCCCCGTGTCTCTCTCCCCGTGTCTCTCTCCCCGTGTCTCTCTCCCCGTGCCTCTCTCCCCGTGTCTCTCTCCCCGTGCCTCTCTCCCCGTGTCTCTCTCCCCGTGCCTCTCTCCCCGTGTCTCTCTCCCCGTGTCTCTCTCCCCGTGCCTCTCTCCCCGTGCCTCTCTCCCCGTGCCTCTCTCCCCGTGCCTCTCTCCCCGTGCCTCTCTCCCCGTGCCTCTCTCCCCGTGCCTCTCTCCCCGTGCCTCTCTCCCCGTGTCTCTCTCCCCGTGCCTCTCTCCCCGTGCCTCTCTCCCCGTGCCTCTCTCCCCGTGCCTCTCTCCCCGTGCCTCTCTCCCCGTGCCTCTCTCCCCGTGCCTCTCTCCCCGTGCCTCTCTCCCCGTGTCTCTCTCCCCGTGTCTCTCTCCCCGTGTCTCTCTCCCCGTGTCTCTCTCCCCGTGTCTCTCTCCCCGTGTCTCTCTCCCCGTGTCTCTCTCCCCGTGTCTCCCCCGTGTCTCCCCGTGCCTCCCCGTGTCTCCCCGTGCCTCCCCGTGTCTCCCCGTGCCTCCCCGTGTCTCCCCGTCTCCCCGTGCCTCCCCGTGTCTCCCCGTGTCTCCCCGTGTCTCCCCGTGTCTCCCCGTGCCTCCCCGTGCCTCCCCGTGTCTCCCCGTGCCTCCCCGTGCCTCCCCGTGTCTCCCCGTGTCTCCCCGTGCCTCCCCGTGTCTCCCCGTGTCTCCCCGTGTCTCCCCCTGTCTCCCCGTGCCTCCCCGTGCCTCCCCGTGCCTCCCCGTGTCTCCCCGTGCCTCCCCGTGTCTCCCCGTGCCTCCCCGTGTCTCCCCGTGTCTCCCCGTGTCTCCCCGTGTCTCCCCGTGCCTCCCCGTGTCTCCCCGTGTCTCCCCGTGTCTCACCGTGACCCCCACCATCTCCCCGTAGACCCCGTGCCGTGTCTCCACGTCCGCCAGTCTCAGCGTCTCCGCCAGGAGCTGTCTCACGGTCGTGTCCGTCTCCCGAGACAGCAGAGACCGCGGCAGCAGGGACATCGTACTCCCCGTGTCTCCCCGTGTCTCCCCCGTGTCTCCCCGTGTCTCAGCGTCTCCCTGTGTCTCCA
>NW_027620920.1:27500-38821 GCF_964198595.1 Lampetra fluviatilis
AGTGAGACACGCAGTGAGACACACAGAGAGACACGCAGTGAGACACACACAGAGAGACACACACAGAGACACGGAGACACACAATGAGACACAGAGATACACAGAGACACACACAGAGACACAGTGAGACACACAGAGACACACACAGAGAGACACACAGAGACACAGAGACACAGTGACACACAGAGACACGCAGCGAGACACAGAGACACACACAGAGACACACAAAGACACACAGAGAGACACAGAGACACGCAGTGAGACACACACAGAGACACACACAGAGACACACACAGAGACACAGAGAGACACACACAGAGACACAGAGACACACATAGAGACACAGAGACACAGAGAGACACAGCGAGACACACAGAGACACACACAGAGACACACACAGAGACACAGAGACACGCAGTGACACACACAGAGACACACACAGAGACACAGAGAGACACACACAGAGACACACAGAGACACAGACACACAGAGACACAGAGACACACAGAGACACACAGAGACACAGTGAGACACACACAGAGACACACACAGAGACACACACAGAGACACACACAGAGACACAGAGACACAAAGACACAGTGAGACACACAGTGAGACACACACAGAGACACACAGAGACACAGTGAGACACACACAGAGACACACACAGAGACACACAAAGACACACAGAGAGACACAGAGACACGCAGTGAGACACACACAGAGACACACACAGAGACACACACAGAGACACAGAGAGACACACACAGAGACACAGAGACACACACAGAGACACAGAGAGACACGCAGAGACACACAGAGACACACACAGAGACACACACAGAGACACACACAGAGACACACACAGAGACACAGAGACACAAAGACACAGTGAGACACACAGTGAGACACACACAGAGACACACAGAGACACGCAGAGACACAGTGAGACACACACAGAGACACACACAGAGACACACACACAGAGACACAGTGAGACACAGTGAGACACACACAGAGACACGCAGTGAGACACACAGAGACACGCAGTGAGACACAGAGAGACACACACAGAGACACAGTGAGACACACACAGAGACACACACAGAGACACAGAGACACAGAGACACAGTGAGACACACACAGAGACACGCAGTGAGACACACAGAGACACGCAGTGAGACACAGAGAGACACACAGAGACACAGAGAGACACACACAGAGACACAGTGAGACACACACAGAGACACACACAGAGACACAGTGAGACACACACAGAGACACACACAGAGACACACACAGAGACACAGAGACACAAAGACACAGTGAGACACACAGTGAGACACACACAGAGACACACAGAGACACACAGAGACACAGTGAGACACACACAGAGACACACACAGAGACACACAAAGACACACAGAGAGACACAGAGACACGCAGTGAGACACACACAGAGACACACACAGAGACACACACAGAGACACAGAGAGACACACACAGAGACACAGAGACACACACAGAGACACACACAGAGACACGCAGAGACACACACAGAGACACAGAGAGACACGCAGAGACACACAGAGACACACACAGAGACACACACAGAGACACACACAGAGACACACACAGAGACACAGAGACACAAAGACACAGTGAGACACACAGTGAGACACACACAGAGACACACAGAGACACAGTGAGACACACACAGAGACACACACAGAGACACACAAAGACACACAGAGAGACACAGAGACACGCAGTGAGACACACACAGAGACACACACAGAGACACACACAGAGACACAGAGAGACACACACAGAGACACAGAGACACACACAGAGACACAGAGAGACACGCAGAGACACACAGAGACACACACAGAGACACACACAGAGACACACACAGAGACACACACAGAGACACACACAGAGACACAGAGACACAAAGACACAGTGAGACACACAGTGAGACACACACAGAGACACACAGAGACACACAGAGACACAGTGAGACACACACAGAGACACACACAGAGACACACACACAGAGACACAGTGAGACACAGTGAGACACAGTGAGACACAGTGAGACACACACAGAGACACAGAGACACAGAGACACAGTGAGACACACAGTGAGACACGCAGTGAGACACACAGAGACACGCAGTGAGACACAGAGAGACACACAGAGACACAGAGAGACACACACAGAGACACACACAGAGACACAGTGAGACACACACAGAGACACACACAGAGACACAGAGACACAGAGAGACACGCAGAGACACACAGAGACACACACAGAGACACACACAGAGACACACACAGAGACACACACAGAGACACAGAGACACAAAGACACAGTGAGACACACAGTGAGACACACACAGAGACACACAGAGACACAGTGAGACACACACAGAGACACACACAGAGACACACAAAGACACACAGAGAGACACAGAGACACGCAGTGAGACACACACAGAGACACACACAGAGACACACACAGAGACACAGAGAGACACACACAGAGACACAGAGACACACACAGAGACACAGAGAGACACGCAGAGACACACAGAGACACACACAGAGACACACACAGAGACACACACAGAGACACACAGACACAGAGAGACACACACACAGAGACACACACAGAGACACACACAGAGACACACACAGAGACACAGAGACACAAAGACACAGTGAGACACACAGTGAGACACACACAGAGACACACAGAGACACACAGAGACACAGTGAGACACACACAGAGACACACACAGAGACACACACACAGAGACACAGTGAGACACAGTGAGACACACACAGAGACACAGAGACACAGTGAGACACACACAGAGACACACACAGAGACACACACACAGAGACACAGTGAGACACAGTGAGACACACACAGAGACACAGAGACACAGAGACACAGTGAGACACACAGTGAGACACGCAGTGAGACACACAGAGAGACACGCAGAGACACAGAAAGACACACAGAGACACAGAGAGACACACACAGAGACACACACAGAGACACAGTGAGACACAGTGAGACACAGTGAGACGCAGTGAGACACAGTGAGACGCAGAGACACACACAGAGACACACAGAGACACACAGACACACACAGAGACACAGAGACACAGTGAGACACACAGTGAGACACACAGTGAGACACACAGAGACACAGAGAGACACACAGAGACACAGAGAGACACACACAGAGACACACACAGAGACACAGTGAGACACAGTGAGACGCAGTGAGACACAGTGAGACGCAGAGACACACACAGAGACACACAGAGACACACAGAGACACACACAGAGACACACACAGAGACACACACAGAGACACACAGAGACACACACAGAGACACACACAGAGACACACACAGAGACACACACAGAGACACACACAGAGACACACATACAGAGACACACACACACAGAGACACACACACAGAGACACACACACAGAGACACACACAGAGACACACACAGAGACACACACAGAGACACACACAGAGACACACAGAGACACACACAGAGACACACACAGAGACACACAGAGACACACAGAGACACACACAGAGACACACACAGAGACACACACAGAGACACACACAGAGACACACACAGAGACACACACAGAGACACACACAGAGACACACATACAGAGACACACACAGAGACACACACAGAGACACACACAGAGACACACACAGAGACATGCAGAGAGACAGTGAGACACGCAGAGAGACACACACACAGTGAGACACGCAGAGACACACACAGAGAGACACACACAGAGACACACACAGAGACACACACAGAGAGACACACAGAGAGACACACACAGAGACACACACAGAGAGACACACACAGAGAGACACACACAGAGACACACACAGAGACACACACAGAGAGACACACACAGAGAGACACACACAGAGAGACAGTGACACGGAGACACACGCAGAGACACACACAGAGACACACACAGAGACACACACAGAGACACACACAGAGACACACACAGAGACACGGAGACACACGCAGAGACACACACGCAGAGACACACACAGAGACACACACAGAGACACACACAGAGACACACACAGAGACACACACAGAGACACGGAGACACACGCAGAGACACACACGCAGAGACACACACAGAGACACACACAGAGACACACACAGAGACACGCAGAGACACACACAGAGAGACAGTGACACGGAGACACACGCAGAGACACACACAGAGACACACACAGAGACACGGAGACACACACACAGACACAAAGTGAGACACACAGTGAGACACATACAGAGACACACACAGAGACACACAGAGACACACACAGAGAGAGACACACAGAGACACACACAGAGACACACAGAGACACACACAGAGTGAGACACACAAAGACACACACAGAGACACACAGAGACATAGTGAGACACAGTGAGACACACGCAGAGACACACACACAGAGAGACACGCAGAGACACAAACAAAGACACACAGACACGCACAGAGACACACAGAGAGACACACACACACAGAGACACACACACAGAGACACAGACAGAGACACGGAGACACACACACAGACACAAAGTGAGACACACAGTGAGACACATACAGAGACACACACAGAGACACACAGAGACACACACAGAGAGAGACACACAGAGACATAGTGAGACACACAGAGACACACACAGAGACACACAGAGACATAGTGAGACACAGTGAGACACACGCAGAGACACACACACAGAGAGACACACACAGAGACACAAACAAAGACACACAGACACGCACAGAGACACACAGAGAGACACACACACACAGAGACACACACAGAGACACGCACAGAGACACAGTGAGACTCACACAGAGACACACGCAGAGACACGCGCAGGGTTAGTGAGTGATTAGGTGAGTGGGTGGGTGAGTGGGTGGGTGAGTGGGTGGGTGAGTGGGTGGGTGAGTGGGTGGGTGAGTGAGTGGGTGAGTGGGTGGGTGAGTGGGTGAGTGGGTGAGTGAGTGGGTGAGTGGGTGCGTGAGTGGGTGAGTGGGTGAGTGGGTGAGTGAGTGGGTGAGTGGGTGAGTGAGTGGGTGAGTGGGTGGGTGAGTGGGTGAGTGGGTGAGTGGGTGAGTGGGTGAGTGAGTGAGTGGGTGAGTGAGTGAGTGGGTGGGTGAGTGGGTGGGTGGGTGGGTGAGTGAGTGGGTGAGTGGGTGAGTGAGTGGGTGGGTGGGTGAGTGGGTGAGTGGGTGAGTGAGTGGGTGGGTGGGTGAGTGGGTGAGTGGGTGAGTGAGTGGGTGGGTGGGTGGGTGAGTGAGTGAGTGGGTGGGTGAGTGGGTGGGTGAGTGGGTGTGTGTGTGAGTGAGTGAGTGGGTGGGTGAGTGGGTGAGTGGGTGAGTGAGTGAGTGAGTGAGTGGGTGGGTGGGTGGGTGGGTGGGTGAGTGGGTGGGTGGGTGAGTGGGTGAGTGGGTGAGTGGGTGGGTGAGTGGGTTAGTGAGTGATTAGGTGAGTGGGTGGGTGAGTGGGTGAGTGGGTGGGTGAGTGGGTGAGTGGGTGAGTGGGTGAGTGAGTGGGTGAGTGGGTGAGTGGGTGAGTGGGTGGGTGAGTGGGTGAGTGGGGTGAGTGGGGTGAGTGGGTGAGTGGGTGAGTGAGTGAGTGGGTGGGTGAGTGGGTGAGTGGGTGAGTGAGTGGGTGGGTGGGTGAGTGGGTGAGTGAGTGGGTGAGTGAGTGGGTGGGTGGGTGGGTGAGTGAGTGGGTGGGTGAGTGAGTGGGTGGGTGAGTGGGTGAGTGAGTGGGTGAGTGGGTGAGTGAGTGGGTGGGTGAGTGGGTGAGTGGGTGAGTGAGTGAGTGGGTGGGTGAGTGGGTGGGTGGGTGGGTGAGTGAGTGGGTGAGTGGGTGGGTGAGTGGGTGAGTGGGTGAGTGGGTGGGTGAGTGGGTGAGTGGGTGAGTGGGTGAGTGAGTGGGTGAGTGGGTGAGTGGGTGGGTGAGTGGGTGAGTGGGTGAGTGGGTGAGTGGGTGAGTGAGTGAGTGGGTGGGTGAGTGGGTGAGTGAGTGGGTGAGTGAGTGGGTGGGTGGGTGGGTGAGTGAGTGGGTGGGTGAGTGAGTGGGTGGGTGAGTGGGTGAGTGAGTGGGTGAGTGGGTGAGTGAGTGGGTGGTGAGTGGGTGAGTGGGTGAGTGAGTGAGTGGGTGGGTGAGTGGGTGGGTGGGTGGGTGAGTGAGTGGGTGAGTGGGTGGGTGGGTGGGTGAGTGGGTGAGTGAGTGAGTGAGTGGGTGGGTGGGTGAGTGGGTGAGTGGGTGAGTGGGTGAGTGAGTGGGTGGGTGGGTGAGTGGGTGAGTGGGTGAGTGAGTGAGTGGGTGAGTGGGTGGGTGGGTGGGTGAGTGAGTGAGTGGGTGGGTGGGTGAGTGGGTGAGTGGGTGAGTGAGTGGGTGGGTGGGTGAGTGGGTGAGTGGGTGAGTGAGTGGGTGGGTGGGTGAGTGGGTGAGTGAGTGGGTGAGTGAGTGGGTGGGTGGGTGAGTGAGTGGGTGGGTGAGTGAGTGGGTGGGTGAGTGGGTGTGTGTGTGAGTGAGTGAGTGGGGTGGGTGAGTGGGTGAGTGGGTGAGTGAGTGAGTGAGTGAGTGGGTGGGTGGGTGGGTGGGTGAGTGAGTGGGTGAGTGAGTGGGTGGGTGAGTGGGTGGGTGGGTGAGTGGGTGAGTGGGTGAGTGGGGTGGGTGAGTGGGTTAGTGAGTGATAGGTGAGTGGGTGGGTGAGTGG
The DNA here is from genome assembly GCF_964198595.1 of Lampetra fluviatilis. Classification (NCBI taxonomy): domain Eukaryota; kingdom Metazoa; phylum Chordata; class Hyperoartia; order Petromyzontiformes; family Petromyzontidae; genus Lampetra; species Lampetra fluviatilis. The sequence goes on from NW_027620920.1 coordinate 34,330, forward strand.
GTGAGTGGGTGAGTGGGTGGGTGAGTGGGTGAGTGGGTGAGTGGGTGTGTGAGTGGGTGAGTGGGTGAGTGGGTGAGTGGGTGGGTGAGTGGGTGAGTGGGTGGTGGGTGTGGGTGAGTGAGTGAGTGGGTGGGTGAGTGGGTGAGTGGGTGAGTGAGTGGGTGGGTGGGTGAGTGGGTGAGTGAGTGGGTGAGTGAGTGAGTGGGTGGGTGGGTGGGTGAGTGGGTGGGTGGGTGAGTGAGTGGGTGGGTGAGTGGGTGAGTGAGTGGGTGAGTGGGTGAGTGAGTGGGTGGGTGGTGGGTGAGTGGGTGAGTGAGTGAGTGGTGGGTGAGTGGGTGGGTGGGTGGGGGTGGGTGTGGTGTGAGTGGGTGGGTGAGTGGGTGAGTGGGTGGGTGAGTGGGTGAGTGGGTGAGTGGGTGGTGAGTGGGTGAGTGGGTGGGTGGGTGGGTGGGTGAGTGGGTGGTGGGTGTGTGGGTGGTGGGTGGGTGAGTGGGTGGGTGGGTGTGTGGGTGAGTGGGTGGTGAGTGGGTGGGTGGGTGTGTGGGTGAGTGGGTGGGTGGTGAGTGGGTGAGTGGGTGGGTGGTGGTGGTGGGTGTGTGGGTGGGTGGTGTGGGGTGAGTGGGTGTGTGGGTGGGTGAGTGGGTGTGTGGGTGTGTGGGTGGGTGTGTGGGTGAGTGGGTGGGTGAGTGGGTGTGTGGTGGGTGAGTGGGTGTGGTGGGTGAGTGGGTGTGTGAGTGGGTGTGTGTGTGTGGGTGGGTGGTGGGGTGAGTGGGTGAGTGGGTGAGTGGGTGGGTGGGTGGGGTGTGGGGTGAGTGGGTGAGTGGGTGTGGGTGAGTGGGTGTGAGTGGTGGTGAGTGTGTGGGTGAGTGGGTGTGTGGGTGAGTGGGGTGGGTGAGTGGGTGAGTGGGTGAGTGGGTGTGTGGGTGTGTGAGTGAGTGGGTGGTGTGTGGGTGAGTGGGTGAGTGGGTGGGTGGGTGGGGGTGGGTGAGTGGGTGGGTGGTGTGTGGGTGGGTGGTGGGTGTGTGAGTGGGTGGGTGAGTGAGTGGGTGGGTGAGTGGGTGTGTGTGTGGGTGGTGGGTGAGTGGTGGGTGGGTGAGTGGGTGAGTGGGTGAGTGAGTGAGTGGGTGGGTGAGTGGGTGGGTGGGTGGGTGTGAGTGGGTGAGTGGGTGGGGTGAGTGGGTGAGGTGAGTGGGTGGGTGAGTGGGTGAGTGGGTGAGTGGGTGAGTGAGTGGTGAGTGGGTGAGTGGGTGGGTGAGTGGTGAGTGGGTGAGTGGGTGAGTGGGTGAGTGAGTGAGTGGGTGGGTGAGTGGGTGAGTGAGTGGGTGAGTGAGTGGGTGGGTGGGTGGGTGGAGTGAGTGGGTGGGTGAGTGAGTGGGTGGGTGAGTGGGTGAGTGAGTGGGTGAGTGGGTGAGTGAGTGGGTGGGTGAGTGGGTGAGTGGGTGAGTGAGTGAGTGGGTGGGTGGGTGAGTGGGTGGGTGGGTGGGTGAGTGAGTGGGTGAGTGGGGTGGGTGAGTGGGTGAGTGGAGTGTGTGAGTGAGTGGGTGGGTGGGTGAGTGGGTGAGTGGGTGAGTGGGTGAGTGAGTGGGTGGGTGGGTGAGTGGGGTGAGTGGGTGAGTGAGTGAGTGGGTGAGTGGGTGGGTGGGTGGGTGAGTGAGTGAGTGGGTGGGTGGGTGAGTGGGTGAGTGGGTGAGTGAGTGGTGGGTGGGTGAGTGGGTGAGTGGTGAGTGAGTGGGTGGGTGGGTGAGTGGGTGAGTGAGTGGGTGAGTGAGTGGGTGGGTGGGTGAGTGAGTGGGTGGGTGAGGTGAGTGGGGGTGAGTGGGTGTGTGTGTGAGTGAGTGAGTGGGTGGGTGAGTGGGTGAGTGGGTGAGTGAGTGAGTGAGTGGGTGGGTGGGTGGGTGAGGTGAGTGGGTGAGTGAGTGGGTGGGTGAGTGGGTGGGTGGGTGAGTGGGTGAGTGGGTGAGTGGGTGGGTGAGTGGGTTAGTGAGTGATTAGGTGAGTGGGTGGGTGAGTGGGTGAGTGGGTGAGTGGGTGGGTGAGTGGGTGAGTGGGTGAGGTGGGTGAGTGAGTGGGTGAGTGGGTGAGTGGGTGAGTGGGTGGGTGAGTGGTGAGTGGGTGAGTGGGTGAGTGGGTGAGTGGGTGGGTGAGTGGGTGAGTGGGTGAGTGAGTGGGTGGGTGGGTGAGTGGGTGAGTGAGTGGGTGAGTGAGTGAGTGGGTGGGTGGGTGGTGAGTGAGTGGGTGGGTGAGTGAGTGGGTGGGTGAGTGGGTGAGTGAGTGGGTGAGTGGGTGAGTGAGTGGGTGGGTGAGTGGGTGAGTGGGTGAGTGAGTGAGTGGGTGGTGAGTGGGTGGGTGGGTGGGTGAGTGAGTGGGTGAGTGGGTGGGTGAGTGGGTGAGTGGGTGAGTGAGTGGGTGGGTGGGTGAGTGGGTGAGTGGGTGAGTGAGTGGGTGGGTGGGTGGGTGGGTGAGTGAGTGGGTGAGTGAGTGGGTGAGTGGGTGAGTGGGTGAGTGAGTGGGTGGGTGGGTGAGTGGGTGAGTGGGTGAGTGAGTGGGTGGTGGGTGAGTGGGTGAGTGAGTGGGTGAGTGAGTGGGTGGGTGGGTGGGTGAGTGGGTGAGTGGGTGAGTGGGTGGGTGAGTGGGTGAGTGGGGGTGAGTGGGTGGGTGAGTGGGTGAGTGGGTGAGTGGGTGAGTGGGTGGTGGGTGGGTGAGTGGGTGAGTGGGTGAGTGGGTGAGTGGGTGAGTGGGGTGGGTGAGTGAGTGGGTGGGTGAGTGGGTGAGTGGGTGAGTGGGTGGGTGAGTGGGTGAGTGGGTGAGTGGGTGGGTGAGTGGGTGAGTGGGTGAGTGGTGAGTGGGTGAGTGGGTGGGTGAGTGGGTGAGTGGGTGAGTGGGTGGGTGAGTGGGTGAGTGGGTGAGTGAGTGAGTGGGTGGGTGAGTGGGTGAGTGGGTGAGTGAGTGGGTGGGTGGGTGAGTGGGTGAGTGAGTGGGGTGTGTGAGTGGGTGGGTGGGTGGGTGAGTGAGTGGGTGGGTGAGTGAGTGGGTGGGTGAGTGGGTGAGTGAGTGGGTGAGTGGGTGAGTGAGTGAGTGGGTGAGTGGGTGAGTGAGTGGGTGGGTGAGTGGGTGAGTGGGTGAGTGAGTGAGTGGGTGGGTGAGTGGGTGGGTGGGTGGGTGAGTGAGTGGGTGAGTGGGTGGGTGAGTGGGTGAGTGAGTGGGTGGGTGGGTGAGTGGGTGAGTGAGTGGGTGGGTGGGTGGGTGGGTGAGTGAGTGGGTGAGTGAGTGGGTGAGTGGGTGAGTGGGTGAGTGAGTGGGTGGGTGGGTGAGTGGGTGAGTGGGTGAGTGAGTGGGTGGGTGGGTGGGTGAGTGGGTGAGTGAGTGGGTGAGTGAGTGGGTGGGTGGGTGAGTGGGTGAGTGGGTGAGTGGGTGGGGTGAGTGGGTGAGTGGGTGGGTGAGTGGGTGAGTGGGTGAGTGGGTGAGTGGGTGAGTGGGTGAGTGGGTGGGTGAGTGGGTGAGTGGGTGAGTGGGTGAGTGGGTGGGTGAGTGGGTGAGTGGGTGAGTGGGTGGGTGAGTGGGTGAGTGGGTGGGTGAGTGGGTGAGTGGGTGAGTGAGTGGGTGGGTGAGTGGGTGAGTGGGTGAGTGAGTGGGTGGGTGGGTGAGTGGGTGAGTGAGTGGGTGAGTGAGTGGGTGGGTGGGTGGGTGAGTGAGTGAGTGGGTGGGTGTGAGTGAGTGGGTGGGTGAGTGGGTGAGTGAGTGGGTGAGTGGGTGAGTGAGTGGGTGGGTGAGTGGGTGAGTGGGTGAGTGAGTGAGTGGGTGGGTGAGTGGGTGGGTGGGTGGGTGAGTGAGTGGGTGAGTGGGTGGGTGAGTGGGTGAGTGGGTGAGTGAGTGGGTGGGTGGGTGAGTGGGTGAGGTGGTGGTGTGAGTGGGTGGGTGGGTGGGTGGGTGGGTGAGTGAGTGGGTGAGTGAGTGGGTGAGTGGGTGAGTGGGTGAGTGAGTGGGTGGGTGGGTGAGTGGGTGAGTGGGTGAGTGAGTGGGTGGGTGGGTGAGTGGGTGAGTGAGTGGGTGAGTGAGTGGGTGGGTGGGTGGGTGAGTGGGTGAGTGGGTGAGTGAGTGGGTGAGTGAGTGGGGTGAGTGGGTGAGTGAGTGGGTGAGTGGGTGAGTGGGTGAGTAAGTGGGTGAGTGAGTGGGGTGAGTGAGTGGGTGAGTGGGTGGTGAGTGGGTGAGTGAGTGAGGTAAGTGGGTGTGAGTAAGTGGGTGAGTGGGTGAGTGGGTGAGTGAGTGAGTGAGTGGGTGGGTGGGTGGGTGAGTGGGTGAGTAAGTGGGTGTGAGCGAGCGAGTGAGTGAGTGGCTGAGTGGGTGAGTGGCTGGGTGAGTGAGTGGGTGAGTGAGTCTCCACTCACCTGGTGAGTGGGTGATTGGCTGGGTGAGTGAGTGGGTGAGTGGCTGGTGAGTAAGTCAGTGAGTAGGTGATTGAGTCTCCACTCACCTGGTGAGTGGGTGAGTGGCT
>NW_027620921.1:0-1000 GCF_964198595.1 Lampetra fluviatilis
TGCAGAACGTGAAGAACCAGTGGCATCTACATCTGCAGAATGTGAAGAACCAGTGGCATCTACATCTGCAGAACGTGAAGAACCAGTGGCATCTACATCTACAGAACGTGAAGGACCAGCATCTGGTTCACTTACTCATTCAAACACTAACTCACCCACTCACTCATCCACTCACTCACTCACTCACCCACTCACTCAACCACTCACTCACCCACCCACCCACTCACTCACTCACACACTCACTCACTCACTTATTCACTAACCCACCCACTCACTCATCTACTCACTCACTCACACCACTCACTCAACCACTCACTCACCCACCCACTCACTCACACACTCACTCACTCACCCACTTATTCACTAACCCACCCACTCACTCACCCACTCACCCACTCACACACCCACTCACTCATTCACTCATAACCTCACTCATTCACTCACTCACTAAGTCACACACTCATCAACTCACTAATTTGCCCAAAAACACACGCACTCATTCATTCACTCATTCATTCACTAATTCATTCACTCATTCATTCACTAATTCATTCACTCATTCATTCACTAATTCATTCACTAATTCATTCACTCATTTATTCACTCATTCATTTACTCACCCTTTAACTCACTCACTCATCAACTGGTGGTGGTGGTGGATCCCCCAGGTAGCCTCTAGCAGGCTGTAGGGGCAAGTGCTGTCAGTAGCACCTACACACAGACAAAGATCCCCCGTGTAGCCTCTAGCAGGCTGTAGGGGCAAGTGCTGTCAGTAGCACCTACACACAGACAAAGATCCCCCGTGTAGCCTCTAGCAGGCTGTAGGGGCAAGTGCTGTCAGTAGCACCTACACACAGACAAAGATCCCCCGTGTAGCCTCTAGCAGGCTGTAGGGGCAAGTGCTGTCAGTAGCGAGTAGCAGCACCTATGGAGGCTACCGGCACTGTGGCTACACACAGAGGGGTGGGTGGCCAGCACCACGCCCGGCCGCCTTTGTCTC
>NW_027620922.1:0-35618 GCF_964198595.1 Lampetra fluviatilis
AGTGGGTGAGTGAGTGGGTGAGTGGGTGAGTGGGTGGGTGAGTGAGTGAGTGGGTGAGTGGGTGGGTGGGGTGAGTGAGTGGGTGGGTGGGTGAGTGGGTGAGTGGGTAAGGGAGTGAGTGGGTGAGTGAGTGGGTGAGTGGGTGGGTGGGTGGGTGAGTGAGTGAGTGGGTGGGTGGGTGGGTGAGTGGGTGGGTGGGTGGGTAAGTGAGTGGGTGGGTGGGTGGGTGAGTGGGTGAGTGAGTGAGTGGGTGGTTGAGTGGGTGGGTGGGTGGGTGGGTGGGTGAGTGAGTGGGTGAGTGGGTGAGTGGGTGGGTGAGTGAGTGAGTGAGTGGGTGAGTGGGTGGGTGGGTGAGTGAGTGGGTGGGTGGGTGAGTGGGTGAGTGGGTAAGGGAGTGAGTGGGTGAGTGAGTGGGTGAGTGGGTGGGTGGGTGGGTGGGTGAGTGAGTGGGTGGGTGAGTGAGTGAGTGGGTGGGTGGGTGGGTAAGGGAGTGAGTGGGTGAGTGAGTGGGTTAGTGGGTGAGTGGGTGGGTGGGTGAGTGGGTGGGTGGGTGGGTGAGTGGGTGGGTGGGTGGGTGAGTGGGTGGGTGAGTGGGTGGGTGGGTGGGTGGGTGGGTGAGTGGGTGGGTGGGTGGGTGAGTGGGTGAGTGAGTGAGTGGGTGGGTGGGTGAGTGGGTGGGTGGGTGAGTGGGTGAGTGAGTGAGTGGGTGGGTGGGTGAGTGGGTGGGTGGGTGGGTGGGTGGGTGGGTGGGTGAGTGGGTGGGTGGGTGGGTGGGTGAGTGGGTGGGTGGGTGGGTGGGTGAGTGGGTGGGTGGGTGGTGGTGGGTGGTGGGTGGAGTGAGTGGGTGGGTGAGTGGGTGTGAGTGGGTGAGTGGGTGAGTGGTGGGTGAGTGAGTGGGTGGGTGGGTGAGTGGGTGGGTGGGTGGGTGGTGAGTGGGTGGGTGGGTGGAGTGGGTGGGTGGGTGGGTGAGTGGGTGGGTGGGTGGGTGGTGGGTGAGTGGGTGGTGGGTGAGTGGGTGGGTGGGTGGGTGGGTGGGTGAGTGGGTGGGTGGGTGGGTGGTGGGTGGTGGGTGAGTGGGTGAGTGGTGGGTGGAGTGGGTGGGTGGGTGGGTGGAGTGGGTGGGTGGGTGGGTGGGTGGGTGGGTGAGTGGGTGGGTGAGTGGGTGGGTGGGTGAGTGGGTGGGTGGGTGGGTGGGTGGGTGGGTGAGTGGTGGGTGAGTGGTGGGTGAGTGGGTGGGTGGGTGGGTGGTGGGTGGGTGGAGTGGGTGGGTGGGTGAGTGGTGAGTGGGTGGGTGGGTGGGTGGGTGAGTGGGTGGGTGAGTGGGTGGAGTGGGTGGGTGGGTGAGTGAGTGGGTGGGTGGGTGGGTGGTGAGTGAGTGGGTGGTGGTGGGTGGGTGGGTGGGTGGGTGAGTGGGTGGGTGGGTGGGTGGGTGAGTGGGTGGGTGGGTGAGTGAGTGGGTGAGTGGGTGGAGTGAGTGAGTGGGTGGGTGAGTGAGTGAGTGAGTGGTGAGGGTGAGTGGTGGGTGGTGGGTGGGTGGGTGGGTGAGTGGGTGGGTGGGTGGGTGGGTGGTGAGTGGGTGAGTGGGTGAGTGGGTGGTGGGTGGTGAGTGGGTGGGTGGGTGGGTGGGTGAGTGGGTGGGTGGTGGGTGAGTGGGTGAGTGGTGGTGGAGTGGGTGAGTGGGTGAGTGGGTGAGTGGGTGGGTGGGTGAGTGTGGGTGGGTGGGTGGGTGGGTGAGTGGGTGGTGGGTGGGTGAGTGGGTGGGTGGAGTGGGTGGGTGGGTGAGTGGGTGGGTGGGTGGGTGAGTGAGTGGGTGGGTGGGTGAGTGGGTGGGTGGTGGGTGAGTGAGTGGGTGAGGTGAGTGGTGTGAGTGGGTGGGTGGGTGAGTGGGTGGTGGGTGGTGGGTGAGTGGGTGGGTGTGAGTGGGTGAGTGGGTGGGTGAGTGGGTGAGTGGGTGAGGTGAGGGGTGAGTGGGTGAGTGGGTGGGTGGGTGGTGGGTGGGTGGGTGGGTGGGTGAGTGGGTGGGTGGGTGAGTGAGTGGGTGGGTGGGTGGGAGTGGGTGAGTGGTGAGTGGGTGGGTGGTGTGAGTGGGTGGGTGGGTGGGTGGGTGGGTGAGTGAGGTGAGTGGGTGGTGTGAGTGGGTGAGTGGGTGGGTGGTGGGTGAGTGGGTGGGTGAGTGGGTGAGTGGGTGGTGGGTGGTGTGAGTGGGTGGGTGGGTGGAGTGAGTGGGTGGGTGGTGGGTGAGTGGAGTGAGTGGGTGAGTGGGTGGGTGGGTGGGTGGGTGGTGAGTGGGTGAGTGAGTGGGTGGTGTGGGTGAGTGGGTGGGTGGGTGGGTGAGGGGTGGGTGGGTGGGTGAGTGGTGTGGGTGGGTGGGTGAGTGGGTGAGTGGGTGGGTGAGTGGGTGGGTGGGTGGGTGAGTGGGTGGGTGGGGTGGGTGGTGGGTGGGTGAGTGGGTGGGTGAGTGGGTGGGTGGGTGGGTGAGTGGGTGGGTGGGTGGGTGGAGTGGGTGAGTGGGGTGGGTGGAGTGGGTGAGTGGGTGGGTGGGTGGGTGGGTGGGTGGGTGGGTGGGTGGGTGAGTGGGTGGGTGGGTGGGTGGTGGTGGGTGGGGTGGGTGGGTGGTGGGTGGGTGGGTGGGTGGGTGGTGGGTGGGTGGGTGGGTGAGTGAGTGGTGGTGGGTGAGTGAGTGGGTGAGTGGGTGGGTGGGTGGGTGGGTGGGTGGTGAGTGGGTGGGTGGGTGAGTGGGTGGGTGGGTGGGTGGGTGAGTGGGTGGGTGGGTGGGTGAGTGGGTGGGTGGGTGGGTAAGTGAGTGGGTGGGTGGGTGGGTGAGTGGGTGAGTGAGTGAGTGGGTGGGTGAGTGGGTGGGTGGGTGGGTGAGTGGGTGGGTGGGTGGGTGGGTGAGTGGGTGGGTGGGTGGGTGGGTGAGTGGGTGGGTGGGTGGGTGGGTGAGTGGGTGAGTGGGTGAGTGGGTGGGTGGGTGGGTGAGTGGGTGGGTGGGTGGGTGGGTGGGTGAGTGAGTGGGTGGGTGGGTGAGTGGGTGGGTGGGTGAGTGGGTGGGTGGGTGAGTGGGTGAGTGGGTGAGTGAGTGAGTGGGTGAGTGGGTGGGTGGGTGGTGAGTGGGTGGGTGGGTGAGTGGGTGAGTGGGTAAGGGAGTGAGTGGGTGAGTGAGTGGGTGAGTGGGGTGGGGTGGGTGGGTGGGTGAGTGAGTGAGTGGGTGGGTGGGTGGGTGAGTGGGTGGGTGGGTGGGTAAGTGAGTGGGTGGGTGGGTGGGTGAGTGGGTGAGTGAGTGAGTGGGTGGTTGAGTGGGTGGGTGGGTGGGTGGTGGGTGAGTGAGTGGGGTGAGTGGGTGTGTGGGTGGGTGAGTGAGTGAGTGGGGTGAGTGGGTGGGTGGGTGAGTGAGTGGGTGGGTGGGTGAGTGGGTGAGTGGGTAAGGGAGTGAGTGGGTGAGTGAGTGGGTGTGTGGGTGGGTGGGTGAGTGAGTGGGTGGGTGAGTGAGTGAGTGGGTGGGTGGGTGGGTAAGGGAGTGAGTGGGTGAGTGAGTGGGTTAGTGGGTGAGTGGGTGGGTGGGTGAGTGGGTGGGTGGGTGGGTGAGTGGGTGGGTGGGTGGGTGGTGGGTGGGTGGGTGGGTGGGTGAGTGGGTGGGTGGGTGGGTGGTGGGGTGAGTGGTGAGTGGGTGGGTGGGTGAGTGGGTGGGTGGGTGAGTGGGTGAGTGAGTGAGTGGGTGGGTGGGTGAGTGGGTGGGTGGGTGGGTGAGTGGGTGGGTGGGTGGGTGGGTGAGTGGGTGGGTGGGTGGGTGGGTGAGTGGGTGGGTGGGTGGGTGGTGGGTGGGTGGGTGGGTGAGTGAGTGGGTGAGTGGGTAGGGAGTGAGTGGGTGAGTGAGTGGGTGAGTGGGTGAGTGGGTGGGTGGGTGAGTGGGTGGGTGGGTGAGTGGGTGGGTGGGTGGGTGGGTGAGTGGGTGGGTGGGTGAGTGGGTGGGTGGGTGGGTAAGTGAGTGGGTGGGTGGGTGGGTGAGTGGGTGAGTGAGTGAGTGGGTGGGTGAGTGGGTGGGTGGGTGGGTGAGTGGGTGGGTGGGTGGGTGAGTGGGTGGGTGGGTGGGTGAGTGGGTGGGTGAGTGGGTGGGTGTGGGTGAGTGGGTGAGTGGGTGGGTGGGTGGGTGGGTGGGTGGGTGGGTGAGTGGGTGGGGTGGGTGGGTGGGTGGGTGAGTGAGTGGGTGGGTGGGTGAGTGGGTGGGTGGGTGAGTGGGTGAGTGGGTGAGTGGGTGGGTGGGTGAGTGGGTGAGTGGGTGAGTGGGGGTGAGGAGGGGGGTGGGCTCACCCACACGGTCGGTCGGTCGATTGATCGATCGCTCGCTCGCAAGGTCTGGTTACTTCCTCTGATATCTGAGGCACCGCAAACACTACTCACTCAGTCACTCAGTCAGTCACTCAGTCAGTCAGTCAGTCACTCAGTCACTCAGTCACTCACTCAGCCACTCACTCAGCCACTCACTCACCCACCCACCCACTCACTCACTCACTCACCCACCCACTCAACCACCCACCCACCCACTCTCTCACCTACTCACCCACCCACACACTCACTCACTCAGCTAGTCACTTACTCACTCACCCACCCACCCACTCACTCATTCACTCAACCACCCACCCACTCACTCACTCACTAACTCAGCTAGTCACTTACTCACTCACCCACCCACCCACTCACTCATTCACTCAACCACCCACCCACCCACTCACTCACTCACTTAGCTAGTCACTTACCCACTCACCCACTCACCCACTCACCCACCCACTCACCCACCCACTCACCCACCCACTCACCACCCACTCACCCACCCACTCACCCACCCACTCACCCACCCACTCACCCACCCACTCACCCACCCACTCACCCACCCACTCACCCACCCACTCACCCACCCACTCACCCACCCACTCACCCACCCACTCACCCACCCACTCACCCACCCACCCACTCACCCACTCACTCACCCACCCACTCACCCACCCACTCACCCACCCACCCACTCACCCACTCACTCACCCACTCACTCACTCACTCACCCACCCACCCACTCACTCACTCACTCACCCACCCACTCACCCACCCACCCACCCACTCACCCACTCACTTACCCACCCACTCACTTACCCACCCACTCACCCACCCACCCACTCACCCACTCTCTCACCCACCCACCCACCCACCCACTCACCCACCCACCCACTCACCCACCCACTCAACCACCCACCCACCCACTCACCCACTCACCCACCCACCCACCCACCCACTCACCCACCCACCCACCCACCTACCCACCCACCCACCTACCCACCCACTCACCCACCCACCCACTCACCCACCCACCCACTCACCCACTCACCCACTCACCCACCCACTCACCCAACCACCCACCTACCCACCCACTCACCCACCCACCCACCCACTCACCCACTCACTTACCCACCCACCCACCCACTCACCCACTCACCCACCCACTCACCCACCCACTCACCCACCCACCCACTCACCCACCCACTCACCCACTCACCCACCCACCCACCCACTCACCCACCCACCCACCCACCCACCTACCCACCCACTCACCCACTCACCCACCCACCCACTCACCCACTCACCCACCCACTCACCCACCCACTCTCTCACCTCCCCCAGCTCCCAGCTACGCGTGATCGGCATCACAGCGAGTAACACGTGGGGCCTGCTGCTGCTGGTTCTGCTGATGGGCTACGGATTGGTGGAGCTCCCACGTGCCCACTGGTCACGTGCTCACCCTCACCGAGCGCTCACCCGAGCGCTCTTCCACTGCTCACGGCTGGCCGGAGAGAGAGCAGAGGCCGCTGAGAATCTGGAAGATTTGGCGGAGGTGAGGGGTGGTGGTGAGTGGGTGGGTGGGTGGGTGAGTGGGTGGGTGAGTGGGTGTGGGGGGGGGGGGTGGGTGGGTGGGTGGGTGAGTGGGTGAGTGGGTGGGTGGGTGGGTGGGTGAGTGTGTGGGTGAGTGGGTGGGTCAGTGTGTGGGTGAGTGGGTGGGTGGGTGGGTGGGTGAGTGGGTGGGTGTGTGGGTGAGTGTGTGGGTGAGTGAGTGGGTGAGTGGGTGAGTGGGTGGGTGGGTGAGTGGGTGGGTGGGTGGGTGAGTGGGTGGGTGGATGGGTGGGTAAGTGGGTGGGTGGGTGAGTGGGTGGGTGGGTGAGTGTGTGGGTGAGTGGGTGGGTGGGTGTGTGGGTGGGTGGGTGGTGAGTGGTTGAGTGGGTGGGTGGTGGTGATGATGGTGAGTGGGTGGGTGGGTGAGTGGGTGGGTGAGTGAGTGGGTGAGTGGGTGAGTGGTTGGGTGGGTGGGTGGGTGAGTGGGTGGGTGGGTGAGTGGGTGGGTGGGTGGGTGAGTGAGTGGGTGGGTGAGTGGGTGGGTGAGTGGGTGGGTGGGTGAGTGGGTGAGTGGGTGAGTGGGTGGGTGGGTGGGTGGGTGGGTGGGTGAGTGTGTGGGTGGGTGGGTCGGTGGTGAGTGGGTGGGTGATGGTGGTGGTGAGTGGGTGGGTGAGTGGGTGGGTGAGTGGGTGGGTGGGTGGGTCAGTGTGTGGGTGAGTGGGTGAGTGTGTGGGTGGGTCGGTGGTGAGTAGGTGGGTGATGGTGGTGGTGAGTGGGTGGGTGGGTGGGTGAGTGAGTGAGTGGGTGGGTGGGTGGGTGGGTGAGTGGGTGGGTGGGTGGGTGGGTGAGTGGGTGGGTGAGTGGGTGAGTGGGTGAGTGGGTGGGTGGGTGGGTGAGTGGGTGAGTGGGTGGGTGGGTGGGTGGGTGAGTGGGTGAGTGTGTGGGTGGGTCGGTGGTGAGTGGGTGGGTGATGGTGGTGGTGAGTGGGTGGGTGGGTGGGTGAGTGGGTGAGTGAGGGGGTGGGTGGGTGGGTGGGTGGGTGAGTGGGTGCGTGGGTGGGTGGGTGAGTGGGTAGGTGAGTGGGTGAGTGGGTGAGTGGGTGGGTGGGTGGGTGAGTGGGTGAGTGTGTGGGTGGATCGGTGGTGAGTGGGTGGGTGATGGTGGTGGTGAGTGGGTGGGTGGGTGGGTGGGTGAGTGGGTGAGTGAGTGGGTGGGTGGGTGGGTGGGTGGGTGAGTGGGTGGGTGAGTGAGTGAGTGGGTGGGTGGGTGGGTGATGATACTACTGATGATGATGATACTACTGATGATGATGATGATACTACTACTGATGATGATACTACTACTGATGATGATGATGATGTTGATGTTGACTTTACAGGAGATCAAAAAACTGAGTGAAGTCATCAAGTACAATCATCCACTTCGTAGACACCTGGATACCATCATCAGCAAGGTGATGGTGGTGATGGTGGTGGTGATGGTGATGGTGGTGACTGTGGTGACAGTGGTGGTGATGGTGGTGATGGTGATGGTGGTGATGGTGATGGTGGTGATGGTGGTGGTGGTGATGGTGGTGGTGGTGGTGATGGTGGTGGTGATGGTGGTGATGGTGGTGATGGTGGTGGTGGTGATGGTGGTGATGGTGGTGATGGTGGTGGTGGTGGTTATGGTGGTGGTAGTGATGGTGGTGATGATGGTGATGGTGGTGGTGGTGATGGTGGTGGTAGTGATGGTGGTGATGGTGGTGGTGGTGGTGATGGTGGTGGTGATGGTGGTGGTGGTGGTGGTGATGATGGTGGTGATGGTGGTGGTGGTGATGGTGGTGGTGGTGGTGATGGTGGTGGTGATGGTGGGGATGGTGGTGGTGGTGATGGTGGTGATGATGGTGGTGGTGGTGATGATGGTGGTGGTGGTAGTGATGGTGGTGATGATGGTGGTGGTGGTAGTGGTGATGGTGGTGGTGGTGATGGTGGTGATGATGGTGATGGTGGTGGTGGTGATGGTGGTGACGGTGGTGACAGTGGTGGTGATGGTGGTGATGATGATGATGGTGGTGGTGGTGATGGTGGTGACGGTGGTGACAGTGGTGACAGTGGTGGTGATGGTGGTGATGGTGGTGATGGTGATGGTGGTGATGGTGGTGACGGTGGTGACAGTGGTGATCGTGGTGATGGTGGTGATGGTGATAATGATTGTGGTGATGATGGTGGTGGTGACAGTGGTGACAGTGGTGACAGTGGTGGTGATGGTGGTGATGGTGGTGATGATGGTGCTGGTGATGATGGTGATGATGGTGATGATGGTGATGGTGGTGATGATGGTGATGGTGGTGGTGATGATGGTGGTGATGATGGTGGTGATGATGGTGATGATGGTGATGGTAGTGATGGTGGTGATGATGGTGATGGTGGTGATGATGATGCATTTCCTGCAGTTCTCAGCTCCGGTCCAGGAGTCGATGTTCCGCTCACTGGAGGACTTTGAGGAGATGGAGGGTCAAAGTTCGTCACTGCCCAGCCTGAAGAGCCTGGCCAAGACTCATAAGCAGGTGACTCACCCACTCAGTCACTCACTCAGTCACTCAGTCACTCAGTCAATCAGCCACTCACTCAGCCACTCACCCACTCACCCACCCACCCACTCACCCACCCTCCCACTCACCCACCCACTCACTCACTCAGCCACTCACTCACTCACTCAGCACCTCACCCACCCACCCACCTACTCACCCACCCACCCACCCACCCACCCACTCACCCACCCACCCACCCACTCACCCACTCACCCACCCCCTCACCCACCCACTCACCCACCCCCTCACCCACCCACCCACCCACCCACTCACCCACTCACCCACCCACCCACCCACCCACTCACCCACCCACCCACTCACTCACCCACCCCCTCACCCCCCCACCCACCCACCCACTCACCCACTCACCCACTCACCCACTCACTCACCCCCTCACCCACCCACTCACTCACCCACTCACCCACTCACCCACTCACCCACTCATTCACTCACCCACTCACCCACTCATTCACTCACCCACTCACTCACTCACTCAGTCACTCAGCCACTCACTCACCCACTCACTCACCCACTCACCCACTCATTCACTCACTCACCCACTCACTCACTCAGTCACTCAGCCACTCACTCACTCACTCACCCACTCACTCACCCACTCACTCACTCACCCACTCACCCACTCACTCACCCACTCACCCACCCACTCACTCACTCAGCCACTCACTCACTCACTCACCCACTCACTCACTCACCCCCTCACCCCCCCCACTCACCCACTCACTCAGCCACTCACTCAGCCACTCACCCACTCACTCACTCACTCACCCACTCACCCCATCACCCCCTCACCCACTCAATCACCCACTCACTCAGCCACTCACCCACCCACCCACTCACCCACTCACCCCCTCACCCCCCACCAGGTGATCAAGGCGGTGCAGCGTCACCACCGCACAGAGTTGGCGTGGCTCGTGCTGGTGGAGGAGGCGCTGCTGCTACAAGACACTCACCCACTCACTCAACCACTCACTCACCCACTCACTCAGCCACTCACTCACTCACTCACCCACCCACTCACTCACCCACCCACTCACTCACTCACCCACCCACTCACCCCCTCACCCACCCACTCACCCACCCACCCACCCACTCACCCCCTCACCCACACACTCACCCACCCACCCACCCACTCACCCCCTCACCCACCCACTCACCCACCCACCCACCCACTCACCCCCTCACCCACCCACTCACCCACCCACCCACCCACCCACTCACTCACTCACCCCCTCACCCACCCACTCACCCACTCACCCACTCAGCCACTCACCCACCCACCCACTCACCCACCCACCTACCCCTCACCCCCCACCAGGTGATCAAGGCGGTGCAGCGTCACCACCGCACGGAGTTGGCGTGGCTCGTGCTGGTGGAGGAGGCGCTGCTGCTACAAGACACCGTCGATTCTTCAGCTTCATCGGCGCGGATCTTCACGCACTCATCGTCGCCATCGTCGTCGTCGTCGCTGAGAAGGGCGGTCTGGTTCACTCCTAGCGTGGGTGAGGCTCACGCAGAGACACACAGAGACACACAGAGACACAGAGAGACGGATCTTCACTCACTCATCGTCGCCATCGTCGTCGTCGTTGCTGAGAAGGGCGGTGTGGTTTACTCCTAGCGTGGGTGAGACACACGCAGAGACACACAGAGAGACACACACAGAGATACAGAGACAGAGAGATAGACACACACACACAGAGACACACAGAGACACACAGAGACACACACAGAGACACAGAGACAGAGAGAGAGACACACACACACACAGAGACGGATCTTCACTCACTCATCGCCGTCGTCGTCGTCGTCGCTGAGAAGGGCGGTCTGGTTCACTCCCAGCGTGGGTGAGGCTCACAGAGACACACAGAGAGACACAGAGAGACACACACAGAGACACAGAGACAGAGAGAGAGACACAGAGAGACGGATCTTCACGCACTCATCGTCGCCATCGTCGTCGTCGTCGCTGAGAAGGGCGGTCTGGTTCACTCCCAGCGTGGGTGAGGCTCACAGAGACACACAGAGACACAGAGACAGAGAGAGAGACACACACACACAGAGACACACAGAGACACACAGAAACACACACAGAGACACAGAGACAGAGAGGGAGACACACACACACAGAGACGGATCTTCACTCACTCATCGTCGCCATCGTCGTCGTCGTCGCTGAGAAGGGCGGTGTGGTTCACTCCTAGCGTGGGTGAGACACACGCAGAGACACACAGAGAGACACACACAGAGACACAGAGACACACAGAGACACACAGAGAGAGACACACAGAGACACAGAGACAGAGAGAGAGACACACAGAGAGAGACACACAGAGACACACAGAGACACACAGAGACACAGAGACAGAGAGAGAGACACACACAGAGACACACAGAGACACACAGAGACACAGAGAGACGGATCTTCACGCACTCATCGTCGCCATCGTCGTCGTCGTCGCTGAGAAGGGCGGTCTGGTTCACTCCTAGCGTGGGTGAGACACACGCAGAGACACACAGAGAGACACACACAGAGACACAGAGACACAGAGAGAGAGACACACAGAGACACACAGAGACACACACAGAGACACAGAGACAGAGAGAGAGACACACACAGAGACACACAGAGACACACAGAGACACACAGAGACACAGAGACAGAGAGAGAGACACAGAGAGAGAGACACACAGAGACACAGAGAGAGACACAGAGACACACAGAGACACACAGAGACACAGAGACAGAGAGAGAGACACAGAGAGAGAGACACACACAGAGACACAGAGAGAGACACAGAGAGACACAGAGACACACAGAGACACAGAGACAGAGAGAGAGACACAGAGAGAGAGACACACAGAGACACAGAGAGAGACACAGAGACACACAGAGAGAGAGAGACACACAGAGACACACAGAGACACAGAGACACACAGAGACACACACAGAGACACAGAGACAGAGAGAGAGACACACACACACAGAGACACACAGAGACACACAGAGACACACACAGAGACACAGAGACAGAGAGAGACACACACACACACAGAGACACACAGAGACACACAGAGACACACACAGAGACACAGAGACAGAGAGAGAGACACACACACACACAGAGACGGATCTTCACTCACTCATCGTCGCCATCGTCGTCGTCGTCGCTGAGAAGGGCGGTCTGGTTCACTCCTAGCGTGGGTGAGACACACGCAGAGACACACAGAGAGAGACACACACAGAGACACACAGAGACACAGAGACACACAGAGACAGAGAGAGAGACACACACAGAGACACACAGAGACACACAGAGACACAGAGAGACGGATCTTCACTCACTCATCGTCGCCATCGTCGTCGTCGTCGCTGAGAAGGGCGGTCTGGTTCACTCCTAGCGTGGGTGAGACACACGCAGAGACACACAGAGAGAGACACACAGAGACACAGAGACACACAGAGACACACAGAGACACAGAGAGACGGATCTTCACTCACTCACTCATCGTCGCCATCGTCGTCGTCGTCGCTGAGAAGGGCGGTCTGGTTCACTCCTAGCGTGGGTGAGGCTCACAGAGACACACAGAGAGAGACACACAGAGACACACAGAGACACACAGAGACACACAGAGACACAGAGAGAGAGAGACACACACAGAGACACAGAGAGAGACACAGAGAGACACAGAGACACAGAGACAGAGAGAGACACAGAGAGAGAGAGAGACACAGAGACACAGAGAGAGACACAGAGACACAGAGAGAGACACAGAGAGACACAGAGACACAGAGACAGAGAGAGACACAGAGAGAGAGAGAGACACACAGAGACACACAGAGACACACAGAGACACAGAGAGACGGATCTTCACTCACTCATCGTCGCCATCGTCGTCGTCGCTGAGAAGGGCGGTCTGGTTCACTCCTAGCGTGGGTGAGACTCACAGAGACACACAGAGACACACACAGAGACACAGAGACACAGAGAGAGAGACACAGAGAGAGAGAGACACACAGAGACACACAGAGACACACACAGAGACACAGAGACAGAGAGAGAGACACACACACACACAGAGACGGATCTTCACTCACTCATCGTCGCCATCGTCGTCGTCGTCGCTGAGAAGGGCGGTCTGGTTCACTCCTAGCGTGGGTGAGGCTCACGCAGAGACACACAGAGAGAGACACACACAGAGACACAGAGACACACAGAGACACACAGAGACAGAGAGAGAGACACACACAGAGACACACAGAGACACACAGAGACACAGAGAGACGGATCTTCACTCACTCATCGTCGCCATCGTCGTCGTCGTCGCTGAGAAGGGCGGTCTGGTTCACTCCTAGCGTGGGTTAGACACACGCAGAGACACACAGAGAGACACACACAGAGACACAGAGACAGAGAGAGAGACACACACACACAGAGACACACAGAGACACACAGAGACACACACAGAGACACAGAGACAGAGAGAGAGACACACACACACACAGAGACGGATCTTCACTCACTCATCGTCGTCATCGTCGTCGTCGCTGAGAAGGGCGGTCTGGTTCACTCCTAGCGTGGGTGAGACACACGCAGAGACACACAGAGAGAGACACACACAGAGACACAGAGACACACAGAGACACACAGAGAGAGACACACAGAGACACACAGAGACACACAGAGACACAGAGAGACGGATCTTCACTCACTCATCGTCGCCATCGTCGTCGTCGTCGCTGAGAAGGGCGGTCTGGTTCACTCCTAGCGTGGGTGAGACACACGCAGAGACACACAGAGAGACACACACAGAGACACAGAGACAGAGAGAGAGACACACACACACAGAGACACACAGAGACACACAGAGACACACAGAGACACACAGAGACACAGAGAGACGGATCTTCACTCACTCACTCATCGTCGCCATCGTCGTCGTCGTCGCTGAGAAGGGCGGTCTGGTTCACTCCTAGCGTGGGTGAGACACACGCAGAGAGACACAGAGAGAGACACACACAGAGACACAGAGACACACAGAGACACACAGAGAGAGACACACAGAGACACACAGAGACACACAGAGACACACAGAGACACAGAGAGAGAGAGACACACACAGAGACACAGAGAGAGACACACACAGAGACACAGAGACACAGAGACACAGAGAGACACAGAGACACAGAGACAGAGAGAGACACAGAGAGAGAGAGAGACACAGAGACACAGAGAGAGACACAGAGACACAGAGAGAGACACAGAGAGAGAGAGAGACACACACAGAGACACACAGAGACAAAGAGACAGAGAGAGAGACACACACAGAGACACACAGAGACAAAGAGACAGAGAGAGAGACACACACAGAGACACACAGAGACACACAGAGACACAGAGAGACGGATCTTCACTCACTCATCGTCGCCATCGTCGTCGTCGTCGCTGAGAAGGGCGGTCTGGTTCACTCCCAGCGTGGGTGAGACACACGCAGAGACACACAGAGACACAGAGACACACAGAGACACACAGAGACACACAGAGAGACACAGAGAGACACAGAGAGAGAGACACACACAGAGACACACAGAGAGACACACAGAGATACACAGAGACACAGAGAGAGAGACACAGAGAGAGAGAGAGACACACAGAGACACAGAGAGAGAGAGAGACACAGAGACACAGAGAGACACAGAGAGACACAGAGAGACACAGAGAGAGAGACACAGAGACACGGGGAGAGAGAGAGACACACACAGAGAGACACAGAGAGACACACACAGAGACACAGAGACACAGAGAGAGAGAGAGAGACACACACAGAGACACACACAGAGACACAGAGACACAGAGAGAGAGAGACACAGAGACAGAGACACAGAGAGAGAGACACAGAGAGAGAGACACACACAGAGACACACACAGAGACACAGAGACACAGAGAGAGAGAGACACAGAGACAGAGACACAGAGAGAGAGACACAGAGAGAGAGACACACACAGAGACACACAGAGACACACAGAGAGAGAGACACAGAGACAGAGACACAGAGAGAGAGAGAGACACAGAGACACACAGAGACACACAGAGAGAGAGACACAGAGACAGAGACACACACAGAGACACACAGAGACACACAGAGACACACACAGAGACACACACAGAGACACACAGAGACACACAGAGACACACAGAGACAGAGACACAGAGAGAGAGACACACAGAGACACACAGAGACACACAGAGACACACAGAGACACACAGAGACAGAGACACAGAGAGAGAGACACACAGAGACACACAGAGACACAGAGACACAGACAGAGACACACACAGAGACACACACAGAGACACACAGAGAGACACACAGAAAGACACACAGAGAGAGAGAGAGACACACAGAGAGAGAGACACAGAGACAGAGACACAGAGAGAGAGAGAGACACAGAGACAGAGAGAGAGACACACAGAGACACACAGAGACACAGAGACACAGACAGAGACACAGACAGAGACACACACAGAGACACACAGAGAGACACACAGAGACACACACAGAGACACAGACAGAGACACAGACAGAGACACACACAGAGACACACAGAGAGACACACACAGAGACACACACAGAGAGACACACACAGAGACACACACAGAGAGACACACACAGAGAGACACACACAGAGAGTGGTGGTAGTGGTAGTGATGATGGTGGTGATAGTGGATGATGATGATGATGGTGGTTGTCATGATGGTTGTTGTTGTGATGGTGGTAGTGATGATAGTTGTGATGATGATGATGATAGTGGTGATGATGATGATAGTGGTGATGATGATGATGATGATAGTGGTGATGATGATGATGATAGTGGTGATGATGATGATAGTGGTGATGATGATGATGATAGTGGTGATGATGATGATAGTGGTGATGATGATGATAGTGGTGATGATGATGATGATAGTGGTGATGATGATGATGATGATGATAGTGGTGATGATGATGATGATAGTGGTGATGATGATGATAGTGGTGATGATGATGATGATGATAGTGGTGATGATGATGATAGTGGTGATGATGATGATGATGATAGTGGTGATGATGATGATAGTGGTGATGATGATGATAGTGGTGATGATGATGATGATAGTGGTGATGATGATGATAGTGGTGATGATGGTGGTTGTCATGATGCTTGTTGTGGTGGTGGTGGTGATGATGCTTGTTGTGCTTGTGGTTGTTGTTGTGGTGGTGGTGATAGTGGTGGTGATGATGATGATGGTTGTCATGATGCTTGTTGATGTTGTTGTTGTGCTTGTTGTGGTTGTGGTGGTTGTGCAGAGTGGTGGTGGCGTTGCCTCTTGCTGCCGTGGCTGAGCCGCGTGGTGTGTGTGCTGCTCTCAGCACTCTCCCTGAGTGACTGACTGAGTGAGTGAGTGGTTGTCATGGTGGTTGTTGTGGTGGTGGTGGTGGTTGTGATGATGATGATAGTGGTGATGATGATGATGATAGTGGTGATGATGATGATGGTGGTGGTGATGATGATGATAGTGGTGGTGATGGTGGTTGTTGTGGTGGTGATGATGCTTATTGTGGTTGTTGTTGTTGTGGTTGTTGTTGTTGTGGTTGTTGTGGTTGTGCAGAGTGGTGGTGGCGTTGCCGCTTGCTGCCGTGGCTGAGCCGCGTGGTGTGTGTGCTGCTCTCAGCACTCTCCCTGAGTGACTGAGTGAGTGAGTGAGTGGTTGTCATGGTGGTTGTTGTGGTGGTGGTGGTGGTTGTCATGGTGGTTGTTGTGGTGGTGGTGGTGGTGGTTGTGGTGGTGGTGGTGGTGTTGGTGATAGTGATGGTGGTGATGGTGGTGAAAGTGTTGATGGTGTTGATGATGATGCTGATGGTTGTCATGATGCTTGTTGTGGTGGTGGTGGTGGTGATGATGATGCTGATAGTTGTCATGATGGTTGTTGTTGTTGTGTTGATGATGATGATGGTTGTTGTTGTGCTTGTTGTGGTTGTGCAGAGTGGTGGTGGCGTTGCCGCCTGCTCCCCTGGCTGAGCCGCGTGGTGTGTGTGCTGCTCTCAGCACTCTCCCTGAGTGAGTGACTGAGTGAGTGAGTGGTTGTCATGGTGGTTGTTGTGGTGGTGGTGGTGGTTGTGATGATGATGATGGTGGTGGTGATGATGATGATAGTGGTGATGATGGTGGTTGTCATGATGCTTGTTGTGGTGGTGGTGGTGATGATGGTGGTGATGATGATGATGATCATAGTGATGGTGATGGTGGTTGTCATGATGCTTGTTGTGGTGGTGGTGGTGGTGATGATGGTGATGATAGTGGTGATGATGATGGTTGTCATGATGCTTGTTGTGGTTGTGGTGGTGCAGAGTGGTGGTGGTGATGATGATGATGATAGTGGTGATGATGATGATGATAGTGGTGATGATGATGATGATAGTGGTGATGATGATGATAGTGGTGATGATGATGATGATAATAGTGGTGATGATGATGATAGTGGTGATGATGATGATGATAGTGGTGATGATGATGATAGTGGTGATGATGATGATGATGATAGTGGTGATGATGATGATGATAGTGGTGATGATGATGATAGTGGTGATGATGCTTGTTGTGGTGGTGGTGGTGATGATGCTTGTTGTGCTTGTGGTTGTTGTTGTGGTGGTGGTGATAGTGGTGGTGATGATGATGATGGTTGTCATGATGCTTATTGATGTTGTTGTTGTGCTTGTTGTGGTTGTGGTGGTTGTGCAGAGTGGTGGTGGCGTTGCCGCCTGCTCCCGTGGCTGAGCCGCGTGGTGTGTGTGCTGCTATCAGCACTCTCCCTGAGTGACTGAGTGAGTGAGTGAGTGGTTGTCATGGTGGTTGTTGTGGTGGTGGTGGTGGTTGTGATGATGATGATAGTGGTGATGATGATGATGATAGTGGTGATGATGATGATGATGATGGTGGTGGTGATGATGATGATAGTGGTGGTGATGGTGGTTGTTGTGGTGGTGATGATGCTTATTGTGGTTGTTGTTGTTGTGGTTGTTGTTGTTGTGGTTGTTGTGGTTGTGCAGAGTGGTGGTGGCGTTGCCGCTTGCTCCCGTGGCTGAGCCGCGTGGTGTGTGTGCTGCTCTCAGCACTCTCCCTGAGTGAGTGAGTGAGTGAGTGGTTGTCATGGTGGTTGTTGTGGTGGTGGTGGTGGTTGTCATGGTGGTTGTTGTGGTGGTGGTGGTGGTTGTGGTGGTGGTGGTGGTGTTGGTGATAGTGATGGTGGTGATGGTGGTGAAAGTGTTGATGGTGTTGATGATGATGCTGATGGTTGTCATGATGCTTGTTGTGGTGGTGGTGGTGGTGATGATGATGCTGATAGTTGTCATGATGGTTGTTGTTGTTGTGTTGATGATGATGATGGTTGTTGTTGTGCTTGTTGTGGTTGTGCAGAGTGGTGGTGGCGTTGCCGCCTGCTCCCGTGGCTGAGCCGCGTGGTGTGTGTGCTGCTCTCAGCACTCTCCCTGAGTGACTGACTGAGTGAGTGAGTGGTTGTCATGGTGGTTGTTGTGGTGGTGGTGGTGGTTGTGGTGGTGGTGAAAGTGTTGATGGTGTTGATGATGATGCTGATGGTTGTCATGATGCTTGTTGTGGTGGTGGTGATGATGATGCTGATAGTTGTCATGATGGTTGTTGTTGTTGTGTTGATGATGATGATGGTTGTTGTTGTGCTTGTTGTGGTTGTGCAGAGTGGTGGTGGCGTTGCCGCTTGCTGCCGTGGCTGAGCCGCGTGGTGTGTGTGCTGCTCTCAGCACTCTCCCTGAGTGAGTGAGTGGTTGTCATGGTGGTTGTTGTGGTGGTGGTGGTGGTTGTGATGATGATGATAGTGGTGATGATGATGATGATAGTGGTGATGATGATGATGATGGTGGTGGTGATGATGATGATAGTGGTGGGGATGGTGGTTGTTGTGGTGGTGATGATGCTTATTGTGGTTGTTGTTGTTGTGGTTGTTGTTGTGCTTGTTGTGGTTGTGCAGAGTGGTGGTGGCGTTGCCGCCTGCTGCCCTGGCTGAGCCGCGTGGTGTGTGTGCTGCTCTCAGCACTCTCCCTGAGTGACTGACTGAGTGAGTGAGTGGTTGTCATGGTGGTTGTTGTGGTGGTGATGGTGGTTGTTGTGGTGGTGATGATGCTTATTGTGGTTGTTGTTGTTGTGGTTGTGGTGGTTGTGCAGAGTGGTGGTGGCGTTGCCGCCTGCTCCCGTGGCTGAGCCGCGTGGTGTGTGTGCTGCTCTCAGCACTCTCCCTGAGTGAGTGAGTGAGTGGTTGTCATGATGATTGTTGTGGTGGTGGTGATGGTGGTGATGATGATGATAGTGGTGATGATGATGATGATGGTGGTGGTGATGATGATGATGATGGTGGTGGTGATGATGATGATAGTGGTGATGATGGTGGTTGTCATGATGCTTGTTGTGGTGGTGGTGGTGGTGGTGGTGATGATGGTGGTGATGATGATGATCATAGTGATGGTGATGGTGGTTGTCATGATGCTTGTTGTGGTGGTGATGGTGGTTGTTGTGGTGGTGATGATGCTTATTGTGGTTGTTGTTGTTGTGGTTGTTGTTGTCCTTGTTGTGGTTGTGCAGAATGGTGGTGGCGTTGCCGCTTGCTCCCCTGGCTGAGCCGCGTGGTGTGTGTGCTGCTCTCAGCACTCTCCCTGAGTGACTGAGTGAGTGAGTGAGTGGTTGTCATGGTGGTTGTTGTGGTGGTGGTGGTGGTTGTGGTGGTGGTGGTGGTGTTGGTGATAGTGATGGTGGTGATGGTGGTGAAAGTGTTGATGGTGTTGATGATGATGCTGATGGTTGTCATGATGCTTGTTGTGGTGGTGGTGGTGGTGATGATGATGCTGATAGTTGTCATGATGGTTGTTGTTGTTGTGTTGATGATGATGATGGTTGTTGTTGTGCTTGTTGTGGTTGTGCAGAGTGGTGGTGGCGTTGCCGCCTGCTCCCCTGGCTGAGCCGCGTGGTGTGTGTGCTGCTCTCAGCACTCTCCCTGAGTGACTGAGTGAGTGGTTGTCATGGTGGTTGTTGTGGTGGTGGTGGTGGTGATGATGATGCTGATAGTTGTCATGATGGTTGTTGTTGTTGTGTTGATGATGGTTGTTGTTGTGCTTGTTGTGGTTGTGCAGAGTGGTGGTGGCGTTGCCGCCTGCTCCCGTGGCTGAGCCGCGTGGTGTGTGTGCTGCTCTCAGCACTCTCCCTCACCGTGGTCTGGTCCGAGTGCTCATTCTTCTCTACCAAGCCGGTCCTGTCGGTGTTCGCGTTGATCATCTCCCACGCAGAGTCCACGCAGAACTACCTCGCCATCGAGGTGAGTGAGTTGGTCAGTCAGTCAGTCAGTCACTCACTCACCAGCTCACTCACCAAGCCGGTCCTGTCGGTGTTCGCGTTGATCATCTCCCACGCAGAGTCCACGCAGAACTACCTCGCCATCGAGGTGAGTGAGTTGGTCAGTCAGTCAGTCACTCAGTCACTCACCAGCTCACTCACCAAGCCGGTCCTGTCGGTGTTCGCGTTGATCATCTCCCACGCAGAGTCCACGCAGAACTACCTCGCCATCGAGGTGAGTGAGTTGGTCAGTCAGTCAGTCACTCACTCACTCACCAGCTCACTCACTCACTCACCAGCTCACTCACCAGCTCACTCACTCACTCACCAGCTCACTCACCAGCTCACTCACTCACTCACTCACTCAGTCACTCACTCACTCACCAGCTCACTCACTCACTCACCAGCTCACTCACCAGCTCACTCACCAAGCCGGTCCTGTCGGTGTTCGCGTTGATCATCTCTCACGCAGAGTCCACGCAGAACTACCTCGCCATCGAGGTGAGTGAGTTGGTCAGTCAGTCAGTCAGTCACTTAGTCAGTCAGTCGCTCGCTCAGTCACTCAGACACTCGCTCACTCAGTCAGTCAGTCAGTCACTCACTCACTCACTCAGTCACTCAGTCACTCACCAGCTCACTCACCAAGCCGGTCCTGTCGGTGTTCGCGTTGATCATCTCCCACGCAGAGTCCACGCAGAACTACCTCGCCATCGAGGTGAGTGAGTTGGTCAGTCAGTCAGTCAGTCACTTAGTCAGTCAGTTAGTCAGTTAGTCAGTTAGTTAGTCACTCACTCAGTCAGTCGCTCGCTCGCTCACTCACTCAGTCACTCAGTCACTCACTCACTCACCAGCTCACTCACCAGCTCACTCACTCACTCACCAGCTCGCTCACTCAGTCACTCGCTCATTCAGTCACTCACTCACTCAGTCACTCAGTCACTCACTCACTCAGTCACTCACTCACCAGCTCACTCACCAGCTCACTCACCAGCTCACTCACCAGCTCACTCACCAAGCCAGTCCTGTCGGTGTTCGCGTTGATCATCTCTCACGCAGAGTCCACGCAGAACTACCTCGCCATCGAGGTGAGTGAGTTGGTCAGTCAGTCAGTCACTCACTCACTCACCAGCTCACTCACTCACTCACCAGCTCACTCACCAGCTCACTCAACAGCTCACTCACTCACTCACCAGCTCACTCACCAGCTCACTCACTCACTCACCAGCTCACTCACCAGCTCACTCAACAGCTCACTCACTCACTCACCAGCTCACTCACCAGCTCACTCACTCACTCACCAGCTCACTCACCAGCTCACTCACTCACTCACCAGCTCACTCACCAGCTCACTCACTCACTCACTCACCAGCTCACTCACCAGCTCACTCACTCACTCACCAGCTCACTCACCAGCTCACTCACCAGCTCACTCACCAGCTCACTCACCAAGCCGGTCCTGTCGGTGTTCGCGTTGATCATCTCCCACGCAGAGTCCACGCAGAACTACCTCGCCATCGAGGTGAGTGAGTTGGTCAGTCAGTCAGTCACTCACTCACTCACCAGCTCACTCACTCACTCACCAGCTCACTCACCAGCTCACTCAACAGCTCACTCACCAGCTCACTCACCAGCTCACTCACCAAGCCGGTCCTGTCGGTGTTCGCGTTGATCATCTCCCACGCAGAGTCCACGCAGAACTACCTCGCCATCGAGGTGAGTGAGTTGGTCAGTCAGTCAGTCACTCACTCACTCACCAGCTCACTCACTCACTCACCAGCTCACTCACCAGCTCACTCAACAGCTCACTCACCAGCTCACTCACCAGCTCACTCACCAAGCCGGTCCTGTCGGTGTTCGCGTTGATCATCTCCCACGCAGAGTCCACGCAGAACTACCTCGCCATCGAGGTGAATGAGTTGGTCAGTCAGTCAGTCAGTCACTCAGTCAGTCAGTCGCTCGCTCAGTCACTCAGACACTCGCTCACTCAGTCAGTCAGTCAGTCACTCAGTCAGTCACTCAGTCAGTCACTCAGACAATCAGTCACTCAGTCAGTCAGTCAGTCACTCGCTCACTCAGAAATTCACTCACTGAGACACTCTGACTGAGTAAGTGACTGAGTGTCTGAGTGAGTGTCTCTCAGTCACTCAGTCAGTCACTCAGTCACTCAGTCACTCACTCAGTCACTCACTCAGTCACTCACCAGCTCACTCATTCAGTCACTCACCAGCTCACTCACTCACTCAGTCACTCAGTCACTCACCAGCTCACTCACCAAGCCAGTCCTGTTGGTGTTCGCGTTGATCATCTCTCACGCCGAGTCCACGCAGAACTACCTCGCCATCGAGGTGAGTGAGTTGTTCAGTCAGTCAGTCAGTCACTCAGTCAGTCAGTTAGTCAGTTAGTCAGTTAGTTAGTCACTCACTCACTCAGTCAGTCGCTCGCTCGCTCGCTCACTCACTCAGTCACTCAGTCACTCACTCACTCACCAGCTCACTCACCAGCTCACTCACTCACTCACCAGCTCGCTCACTCAGTCACTCGCTCATTCAGTCACTCACTCACTCACTCAGTCACTCAGTCACTCACTCACTCAGTCACTCACTCACCAGCTCACTCACCAGCTCACTCACCAGCTCACTCACCAGCTCACTCACTCACTCAGTCACTCAGTCACTCACCAGCTCACTCACCAAGCCGGTCCTGTCGGTGTTCGCGTTGATCATCTCTCACGCAGAGTCCACGCAGAACTACCTCGCCATCGAGGTGAGTGAGTTGGTCAGTCAGTCAGTCAGTCACTTAGTCAGTCAGTTAGTCAGTTAGTCAGTTAGTTAGTCACTCACTCAGTCAGTCGCTCGCTCGCTCACTCACTCAGTCACTCAGTCACTCACTCACTCACTCACCAGCTCACTCACCAGCTCACTCACTCACTCACCAGCTCGCTCACTCAGTCACTCGCTCATTCAGTCACTCACTCACTCACTCACTCAGTCACTCAGTCACTCACTCACTCAGTCACTCACTCACCAGCTCACTCACCAGCTCACTCACCAGCTCACTCACCAGCTCACTCACCAGCTCACTCACCAGCTCACTCACCAGCTCACTCACCAAGCCGGTCCTGTCGGTGTTCGCGTTGATCATCTCCCACGCAGAGTCCACGCAGAACTACCTCGCCATCGAGGTGAGTGAGTTGGTCAGTCAGTCAGTCACTCACTCACTCACCAGCTCACTCACTCACTCACCAGCTCACTCACCAGCTCACTCACCAAGCCAGTGCTGTCGGTGTTCGCGTTGATCATCTCCCACGCAGAGTCCACGCAGAACTACCTCGCCATCGAGGTGAGTGAGTTGGTCAGTCAGTCAGTCACTCACTCACTCACCAGCTCACTCACTCACTCACCAGCTCACTCACCAGCTCACTCACTCACTCACCAGCTCACTCACCAGCTCACTCACTCACCAGCTCACTCAACAGCTCACTCACCAGCTCACTCACTCACTCACCAGCTCACTCACCAGCTCACTCACTCACTCACCAGCTCACTCACCAGCTCACTCACTCACTCACTCACCAGCTCACTCACCAGCTCACTCACTCACCAGCTCACTCACCAGCTCACTCACTCACTCACCAGCTCACTCACCAGCTCACTCACCAGCTCACTCACCAGCTCACTCACCAGCTCACTCACCAGCTCACTCACCAAGCCGGTCCTGTCGGTGTTCGCGTTGATCATCTCTCACGCAGAGTCCACGCAGAACTACCTCGCCATCGAGGTGAGTGAGTTGGTCAGTCAGTCAGTCACTCACTCACTCACCAGCTCACTCACTCACTCACCAGCTCACTCACCAGCTCACTCACCAAGCCAGTCCTGTCGGTGTTCGCGTTGATCATCTCCCACGCAGAGTCCACGCAGAACTACCTCGCCATCGAGGTGAGTGAGTTGGTCAGTCAGTCAGTCACTCACTCACTCACCAGCTCACTCACTCACTCACCAGCTCACTCACCAGCTCACTCACTCACTCACCAGCTCACTCACCAGCTCACTCACTCACCAGCTCACTCAACAGCTCACTCACTCACTCACCAGCTCACTCACCAGCTCACTCACTCACTCACCAGCTCACTCACCAGCTCACTCACTCACTCACCAGCTCACTCACCAGCTCACTCACTCACTCACTCACCAGCTCACTCACCAGCTCACTCACTCACTCACTCACCAGCTCACTCACCAGCTCACTCACCAGCTCACTCACCAGCTCACTCACCAAGCCGGTCCTGTCGGTGTTCGCGTTGATCATCTCCCACGCAGAGTCCACGCAGAACTACCTCGCCATCGAGGTGAGTGAGTTGGTCAGTCAGTCAGTCAGTCACTTAGTCAGTCAGTCGCTCGCTCAGTCACTCAGACACTCGCTCACTCAGTCAGTCAGTCAGTCACTCAGTCAGTCACTCAGTCAGTCACTCAGACAATCAGTCACTCAGTCAGTCAGTCACTCGCTCACTCAGAAATTCACTCACTGAGACACTCTGACTGAGTAAGTGACTGAGTGTCTGAGTGAGTGTCTCTCAGTCACTCAGTCAGTCACTCAGTCACTCAGTCACTCACTCAGTCACTCACTCAGTCACTCACCAGCTCACTCATTCAGTCACTCACCAGCTCACTCACTCACTCAGTCACTCAGTCACTCACCAGCTCACTCACCAAGCCAGTCCTGTCGGTGTTCGCGTTGATCATCTCCCACGCAGAGTCCACGCAGAACTACCTCGCCATCGAGGTGAGTGAGTTGTTCAGTCAGTCAGTCAGTCACTTAGTCAGTCAGTCGCTCGCTCAGTCACTCAGACACTCGCTCACTCAGTCAGTCAGTCAGTCACTCAGTCAGTCACTCAGTCAGTCACTCAGACAATCAGTCACTCAGTCAGTCAGTCACTCGCTCACTCAGAAATTCACTCACTGAGACACTCTGACTGAGTAAGTGACTGAGTGTCTGAGTGAGTGTCTCTCAGTCACTCAGTCAGTCACTCAGTCACTCAGTCACTCACTCAGTCACTCACTCAGTCACTCACCAGCTCACTCATTCAGTCACTCACCAGCTCACTCACTCACTCAGTCACTCAGTCACTCACCAGCTCACTCACCAAGCCAGTCCTGTCGGTGTTCGCGTTGATCATCTCTCACGCCGAGTCCACGCAGAACTACCTCGCCATCGAGGTGAGTGAGTTGTTCAGTCAGTCAGTCAGTCACTCAGTCAGTCAGTTAGTCAGTTAGTCAGTTAGTTAGTCACTCACTCACTCAGTCAGTCGCTCGCTCGCTCGCTCACTCACTCAGTCACTCAGTCACTCACCAGCTCGCTCACTCAGTCACTCGCTCATTCAGTCACTCACTCACTCACTCAGTCACTCAGTCACTCACTCACTCAGTCACTCACTCACCAGCTCACTCACCAGCTCACTCACTCACTCACTCACCAGCTCGCTCACTCAGTCACTCGCTCATTCAGTCACTCACTCACTCACTCAGTCACTCAGTCACTCACTCACTCAGTCACTCACTCACCAGCTCACTCACCAGCTCACTCACCAGCTCACTCACCAGCTCACTCACCAGCTCACTCACCAGCTCACTCACCAAGCCAGTCCTGTCGGTGTTCGCGTTGATCATCTCTCACGCAGAGTCCACGCAGAACTACCTCGCCATCGAGGTGAGTGAGTTGGTCAGTCAGTCAGTCAGTCACTCAGTCAGTCAGTCAGTCACTTAGTCAGTCAGTTAGTCAGTTAGTTAGTCACTCACTCAGTCGCTCGCTCACTCACTCACCAGCTCACTCACTCACTCACTCACCAGCTCACTCACTCACTCACTCACCAGCTCACTCACTCAGTCACTCACCAGCTCACTCACTCACTCACCAGCTCACTCACTCACTCAGTCACTCACCAGCTCACTCACCAGCTCACTCACCAGCTCACTCACCAGCTCACTCACTCACTCACCAGCTCACTCACTCACTCACTCACCAGCTCACTCACTCACTCACTCACTCACCAGCTCACTCACTCACTCACTCACCAGCTCACTCACTCACTCACTCACCAGCTCACTCACTCACTCACTCACCAGCTCACTCACTCACCAGCTCACTCTCCAGTTCACTCTCCAGCTCACTCTCCAGCTCACTCACCAGCTCACTCACTCACTCACCAGCTCACTCACTCACTCACTCACCAGCTCACTCACTCACTCACTCACTCACTCACCAGCTCACTCACCAGCTCACTCACCAGCTCACTCACCAGCTCACTCACTCACTCACTCACTCACCAGCTCACTCACCAGCTCACTCACCAGCTCACTCACCAGCTCACTCTCCAGCTCACTCACCAGCTCACTCACTCACTCACCAGCTCACTCACTCACTCACTCACCAGCTCACTCACTCACCAGCTCACTCACCAGCTCACTCACCAGCTCACTCACCAGCTCACTCTCCAGTTCACTCACCAGTTCACTCACCAGCTCACTCACCAGTTCACTCACCAGCTCACTCTCCAGTTCACTCACCAGTTCACTCACCAGCTCACTCACCAGTTCACTCACCAGCTCACTCACCAGCTCACTCACCAGCTCACTCTCCAGCTCACTCACCAGCTCACTCACCAGCTCACTCTCCAGCTCACTCACCAGCTCACTCTCCAGCTCACTCACCAGCTCACTCACCAGCTCACTCTCCAGCTCACTCTCCAGTTCACTCACCAGCTCACTCTCCAGCTCACTCACCAGCTCACTCTCCAGCTCACTCTCCAGCTCACTCACCAGCTCACTCACCAGCTCACTCACCAGTTCACTCCCAGCTCACTCTCCAGCTCACTCACCAGCTCACTCACCAGCTCACTCTCCAGCTCACTCACCAGCTCACTCTCCAGCTCACTCTCCAGCTCACTCTCCAGCTCACTCACCAGTTCACTCACCAGCTCACTCACCAGCTCACTCTCCAGCTCACTCACCAGCTCACTCTCCAGCTCACTCACCAGCTCACTCTCCAGCTCACTCTCCAGCTCACTCACCAGTTCACTCACCAGCTCACTCTCCAGCTCACTCTCCAGCTCACTCACCAGCTCACTCACCAGCTCACTCTCCAGCTCACTCACCAGCTCACTCACCAGCTCACTCTCCAGCTCACTCTCCAGTTCACTCTCCAGCTCACTCTCCAGCTCACTCACCAGCTCACTCTCCAGCTCACTCTCCAGTTCACTCACCAGCTCACTCTCCAGCTCACTCACCAGCTCACTCACCAGCTCACTCACCAGCTCACTCACCAGCTCACTCACCAGCTCACTCACCAGCTCACTCACCAGCTCACTCACCAGCTCACTCTCCAGCTCACTCACCAGCTCACTCACCAGCTCACTCACCAGCTCACTCTCCAGCTCACTCACCAGCTCACTCACCAGCTCACTCACCAGCTCACTCTCCAGCTCACTCTCCAGCTCACTCACCAGTTCACTCACCAGCTCACTCTCCAGCTCACTCTCCAGCTCACTCACCAGCTCACTCACCAGCTCACTCTCCAGCTCACTCACCAGCTCACTCACCAGCTCACTCTCCAGCTCACTCTCCAGCTCACTCTCCAGCTCACTCACCAGCTCACTCACCAGCTCACTCACCAGCTCACTCTCCAGCTCACTCTCCAGCTCACTCACCAGTTCACTCTCCAGCTCACTCACCAGCTCACTCTCCAGCTCACTCACCAGCTCACTCTCCAGCTCACTCTCCAGCTCACTCACCAGCTCACTCACCAGCTCACTCTCCAGCTCACTCTCCAGCTCACTCACCAGCTCACTCACCAGCTCACTCTCCAGCTCACTCACCAGCTCACTCACCAGCTCACTCTCCAGCTCTCACTCTCCAGCTCACTCTCCAGCTCACTCTCCAGCTCACTCACCAGCTCACTCACCAGCTCACTCTCCAGCTCTCACTCTCCAGCTCACTCTCCAGCTCACTCTCCAGTTCACTCACCAGCTCACTCACCAGTTCACTCTCCAGCTCACTCTCCAGTTCACTCACCAGCTCACTCACCAGCTCACTCTCCAGCTCACTCACCAGCTCACTCTCCAGCTCACTCACCAGCTCACTCTCCAGTTCACTCACCAGCTCACTCTCCAGCTCACTCACCAGCTCACTCACCAGCTCACTCTCCAGCTCACTCTCCAGCTCACTCACCAGCTCACTCTCCAGCTCACTCACCAGCTCACTCACCAGCTCACTCTCCAGCTCACTCTCCAGCTCACTCTCCAGCTCACTCACCAGCTCACTCACCAGCTCACTCACCAGCTCACTCACTCACTCAGTCACTCACCAGCTCACTCACCAGCTCACTCACTCAGTCACTCACTCAGTCACTCAGTCACTCACTCAGTCACTCACTCAGTCACTCACTCACTCAGTCACTCACTCACTCAGTCACTCACTCACTCAGTCACTCACCAGCTCACTCACTCAGTCACTCACCAGCTCACTCACCAGCTCACTCACCAGCTCACTCACCAAGCCAGTCCTCTCAGTCTTCGCGTTGATCATCTCTCACGCAGAGTCCACGCAGAACTACCTCGCCGTCGAGGTGAGTGAGTGTGTGTGTGTGTGTGTCTGTGTGTGTGTGTGTGTCTGTGTGTACCTGTGTGTGTGTGTGTGTTTGTTTGTGTGTGTGTGTCTGTGTGTACCTGTGTGTGTGTTTGTTTGTGTGTGTGTGTCTCTGTGTGTCTGTGTGTGTGTCTGTGTGTGTGTGTGTGTGTGTCTGTGTGTGTGTGTGTCACTGTGTGTCTCTGTGTGTGTGTGTCACTGTGTGTGTGTGTCACTGTGTGTCTCTGTGTGTGTGTGTGTCACTGTGTGTGTGTGTCACTGTGTGTCTCTGTGTGTGTGTGTGTGTGTCACTGTGTGTGTGTGTCACTGTGTGTCTCTGTGTGTGTGTGTGTCACTGTGTGTGTGTGTCACTGTGTGTCTCTGTGTGTGTGTGTGTGTGTCACTGTGTGTGTGTGTCACTGTGTGTCTCTGTGTGTGTGTGTGTGTCACTGTGTGTCTCACTGTGTGTTTCTGTGTGTCTCTCTGTGTGTCTCACTGTGTGTCTCTCTCTGTGTGTGTGTCACTGTGTGTGTCACTGTGTGTGTGTGTCTCTGTGTGTGTGTCACTGTGTCACTGTGTGTGTGTCACTGTGTGTGTCACTGTGTGTCTCTGTGTGTGTGTGTCACTGTGTGTGTGTGTCTCACTGTGTGTCTCTCTCTGTGTGTGTGTCACTGTGTGTGTGTGTCACTGTGTGTGTCACTGTGTGTCTCACTGTGTGTGTCACTGTGTGTCTCACTGTGTGTCTCTCTGTGTGTCTCACTGTGTGTCTCACTGTGTCTCTCTCTGTGTGTGTGTCACTGTGTGTGTGTCACTGTGTGTGTCACTGTGTGTCTCTTTGTGTGTGCGTGTCACTGTGTGTGTGTGTGTCACTGTGTGTGTCACTGTGTGTGTGTGTCACTGTGTGTGTCACTGTGTGTGTCACTGTGTGTGTCACTGTGTGTGTCACTGTGTGTGTGTGTGTCTCTGTGTCACTGTGTGTGTCTCTGTGTGTGTCACTGTGTGTGTCACTGTGTGTGTCACTGTGTGTGTCACTGTGTGTGTGTGTGTCACTGTGTGTGTCACTGTGTGTGTCACTGTGTGTGTGTGTGTCTCTGTGTCACTGTGTGTGTCACTGTGTGTGTCACTGTGTGTGTCACTGTGTGTGTGTGTGTCTCTGTGTCACTGTGTGTGTGTGTGTCACTGTGTGTGTCTCTGTGTGTCTCTCACTGTGTGTCTCTGTGTGTCTCTGTGTGTCTCTGTGTGTGTGTCTCTGTGTGTGTCACTGTGTGTGTGTGTGTCTCTGTGTGTGTGTGTGTCTCTGTGTCACTGTGTGTGTCACTGTGTGTGTCACTGTGTGTGTCACTGTGTGTGTCACTGTGTGTGTCACTGTGTGTGTGTGTGTCACTGTGTGTGTCACTGTGTGTGTCACTGTGTGTGTGTGTGTCTCTGTGTCACTGTGTGTGTCTCTGTGTGTGTCACTGTGTGTGTCACTGTGTGTGTGTGTGTCTCTGTGTCACTGTGTGTGTCTCTGTGTGTGTCACTGTGTGTGTCACTGTGTGTGTGTGTGTCACTGTGTGTGTGTGTGTCTCTGTGTCACTGTGTGTGTCTCTGTGTGTGTCACTGTGTGTGTCACTGTGTGTGTCACTGTGTGTCTCTCTGTGTGACACAGCTGATGAGTCTGCTAGCTATGGCCTACCTGAGTCTGTGCACATTCTCTGTGTGTGTCACTGTGTGTGTGTGTGTGTCTCTGTGTGTGTGTCTCTGTGTGTGTCACTGTGTGTGTGTGTGTCTCTGTGTCTCTGTGTGTCTCTCACTGTGTGTCTCTGTGTGTCTCTGTGTGTCTCTGTGTGTGTGTCTCTGTGTGTGTCACTGTGTGTGTGTGTGTCTCTGTGTGTGTGTCTCTGTGTGTGTCACTGTGTGTGTGTGTGTCTCTGTGTGTGTGTCTCTGTGTGTGTCACTGTGTGTGTGTCTCTGTGTGTGTGTCTCTGTGTGTGTCACTGTGTGTGTGTGTGTCACTGTGTGTGTCACTGTGTGTGTGTGTCACTGTGTGTGTCTCTGTATGTGTCTCTGTGTGTTTCACTGTGTGTGTCACTGTGTGTGTGTGTCTGTGTGTGTCTCACTGTGTGTGTGTCACAGCTGATGAGTTTGCTAGCTATGGCCTACCTGAGTCTGTGCACCTTCTCTGTGTGTGTCACTGTGTGTGTGTCTCTGTGTGTGTGTCACTGTGTGTGTGTGTGTCACTGTGTGTGTGTGTGTCACTGTGTGTGTGTCACTGTGTGTGTGTCACTGTGTGTGTGTCACTGTGTGTGTGTCACTGTGTGTGTGTGTGTCACTGTGTGTGTGTGTCACTGTGTGTGTGTGTGTCACTGTGTGTGTGTGTCACTGTGTGTGTGTCACTGTGTGTGTCACTGTGTGTTTGTGTCACTGTGTGTGTGTCACTGTGTGTGTCACTGTGTGTGTGTCACTGTGTGTGTGTCACTGTGTGTGTGTCTCACAGCTTATGAGTCTGCTGGCTATGGCCTACCTCAGCTTGTGCACCTTCTCTGTGTGTGTCACTGTGTGTGTGTCACTGTGTGTGTCTCTGTGTCACTGTGTGTATGTCACTGTGTGTGTCTCTGTGTCACTGTGTGTGTCACTGTGTGTGTGTCACTGTGTGTGTCACTGTGTGTGTGTCACTGTGTGTGTTTCACAGCTGATGAGTCTGCTGGCTATGGCCTACCTCAGCTTGTGCACCTTCTCTGTGTGTGTCACTGTGTGTGTGTCACTGTGTGTGTCTCTGTGTCACTGTGTGTATGTCACTGTGTGTGTCTCTGTGTCACTGTGTGTGTCACTGTGTGTGTGTCACTGTGTGTGTCACTGTGTGTGTGTCACTGTGTGTGTCTCACAGCTGATGAGTCTGCTGGCTATGGCCTACCTCAGCTTGTGCACCTTCTCTGTGTGTGTCACTGTGTGTGTGTCACTGTGTGTGTCTCTGTGTCACTGTGTGTATGTCACTGTGTGTGTCTCTGTGTCACTGTGTGTGTGTCACTGTGTGTGTGTCACTGTGTGCGTGTCACTGTGTGTGTGTCACTGTGTGTGTGTCACTGTGTGTGTCTCACAGCTGATGAGTCTGCTGGCTATGGCCTACCTCAGCTTGTGCACCTTCTCTGTGTGTGTCACTGTGTGTGTGTCACTGTGTGTGTCTCTGTGTCACTGTTTGTGTGTCACTGTGTGTGTCTCTGTGTCACTGTGTGTGTCACTGTGTGTGTGTCACTGTGTGTGTGTCACTGTGTGTGTGTGTCACTGTGTGTGTGTGTCACAGCTGATGAGTCTGCTGGCTATGGCCTACCTCAGCTTGTGCACCTTCTCGACGGTGTTCCGAATCCGTCTCTTCAACTTGTACCACCTTGCGCCCCATCACCAGACCAACCACCACAGCCTGCTCTTCAGCGGCATGTACGTCGTGGTGAGGGTGAGCGTGGTGGTGAGCGTGGTGGTGAGTGGGGTGGTGAGTGTGGTGAGTGTGGTGGTGAGCGTGGTGGTGAGTGTGGTGGTGAGTGTGGTGAGTGTGGTGAGTGTGGTGAGTAACTCACCACCAGACCAACCATCACAGCCTGCTCTTCAGCGGCATGTACGTCGTGGTGAGGGTGGTGGTGAGCGTGGTGGTGAGTGTGGTGAGTGTGGTGGTGAGTGTGGTGGTGAGTGTGGTGGTGAGTGTGGTGAGTGTGGTGAGTGTGGGGGTGGGTGTGGTGAGTGTGGTGGTGAGTGTGGTGGTGAGTGTGGTGGTGAGTGTGGTGGTGAGTGTGGTGAGTGTGGTGGTGAGTGTGGTGAGTGTGGTGGTGAGTGTGGTGAGTGTGGTGGTGGTGAGTGTGGTGGTGAGTGTGGTGAGTGTGGTGGTGAGCGTGGTGGTGAGCGTGGTGGTGAGTGTGGTGAGGGTAGTGGTGAGTGTACTAGTGGTGAGTGTGGTGGTGAGTGTGGTGGTGAGTGTGGTGGTGAGTGTGGTGAGTGTGGTGGTGAGTGTGGTGGTGAGTGTGGTGGTGAGTGTGGTGAGTGTGGTGGTGAGTGTGGTGGTGAGTGTAGTGGTGAGTCTAGTGGTGAGTCTGGTGGTGATTGTGGTGGTGAGTGTGGTGGTGAGTGTGGTGGTGAGTGTGGGGGTGAGTGTGGGGGTGAGTGTGGTGGTGAGTGTGGTGGTGAGTGTGGTGGTGAGTGTGGTGGTGAGTGTGGTGGTGAGTGTGGTGGTGAGTGTGGTGGTGAGTGTGGTGGTGAGTGTGGTGGTGAGTGTGGTGGTGAGTGTGGTGAGTGTGGTGGTGAGTGTAGTGGTGAGTGTAGTGGTGAGTGGAGTGGTGAGTGTAGTGGTGAGTGTAGGGGTGAGTGTAGTGGTGAGTGTAGTGAGTGTGGTGGTGAGTGTGGTGGTGAGTGTGGTGGTGAGTGTGGTGGTGAGTGTGGTGGTGAGTGTGGTGGTGAGTGTGGTGGTGAGTGTGGTGGTGAGTGTGGTGGTGAGTGTGGTGAGTGTGGTGGTGAGTGTAGTGGTGAGTGTAGTGGTGAGTGGAGTGGTGAGTGTAGTGGTGAGTGTAGGGGTGAGTGTAGTGGTGAGTGTAGTGAGTGTGGTGGTGAGTGTGGTGGTGAGTGTGGTGGTGAGTGTAGTGGTGAGTGTAGGGGTGAGTGTAGTGGTGAGTGTAGTGAGTATGGTGGTGAGTGTAGTGGTGAGTGTGGTGGTGAGTGTAGTGAGTGTAGTGGTGAGTGTAGTGGTGAGTGTAGTGGTGAGTAGTGGTGAGTGTAGTGGTGAGTGGTGGTGAGTGTAGTGGTGAGTGTAGTGGTGAGTGTAGTGGTGAGTCTAGTGGTGAGTGTGGTGGTGAGTGTAGTGGTGAGTGGAGTGGTGAGTGTAGTGGTGAGTGTAGGGGTGAGTGTAGTGGTGAGTGTAGTGAGTGTGGTGGTGAGTGTAGTGGTGAGGGTGGTGAGTGTAGTGGTGAGTGTAGTGGTGAGTGTAGTGGTGAGTGTGGTGGTGAGTGTGGTGGTGAGTGTAGTGGTGAGTGTGGTGGTGAGTGTAGTGGTGAGTGTGGTGGTGAGTGTGGTGGTGAGTGTGGTGGTGAGTGTAGTGGTGGTGTGTGGTGGTGAGTGTAGTGGTGAGTGTGGTGGGAGTGTAGTGGTGAGTGTGGTGGTGAGTGTGGTGGGTGGTGTGGGGTGAGTGTAGTAGTGAGTGTAGTGGTGAGTGTAGTGGTGAGTGTAGTGGTGAGTGTTGTGTGAGTGTAGTGGTGAGGGTGTTGGTGGTGGTTGTTGTTTAATGTTGTTGTGGTGGTTGTTGTTGTTGTATATTGTTGTGGTGGTTGTTGTTTTAATGTTGTGGTGGTTGTTGTTTAATGTTGTGGTGGTTGTTGTTTAATGTTGTGGTGGTTGGTTGTTTAATGTTGTTGTGGTGGTTGTTGTTGTTGTTTAATGTTGTTGTGGTGGTTGTTGTTGTTGTATAATTGTTGTGGTGGTTGTTGTTTAATGGTTGTGGTGGTTGTTGTTTATGTTGTGGTGGTTGTTGTTTAATGTTGTGGTGGTTGTTGTTTATTGTTGTTGTGGTGGTTGTTGTTGTTGTTTAATGTTGTGGTGGTTGTTGTTTAATGTTGTAGTGGTGGTTGTTGTTTAATGTTGTTGTTGTTGTTGTTGTTGTGCTCGCAGGCTCTTCTGCCGCCTGACCCCCTCCCCTCTGCCTCAACTTCCTCGGCCCTCATCCACATCCGACACCCACATCTCCAAACACTCGCACATCGAGACAGCTTACACGCAGGTGGGTGGGTGGGTGGGTGAGTGGGTGGGTGAGTGGGTGAGTGGGTGAGTGGGTGGGTGGGTGGGTGGGTGAGTGGGTGAGTGGGTGAGTGGGTGGGTGGGTGGGTGGGTGGGTGAGTGGGTGGGTGGTGAGTGGGTGAGTGGGTGAGTGGGTGAGTGGGTGGGTGGGTGGGTGGGTGGGTGGGTGGGTGAGTGGGTGGGTGGGTGGGTGAGTGGGTGGGTGGGTGGGTGGGTGGGTGAGTGGGTGGGTGGGTGGGTGAGTGGGTGGGTGGGTGGGGTGGGTGGGTGAGTGGGTGGGTGAGTGGGTGAGTGGGTGAGTGGGTGGGTGGGTGGGTGGGTGGGTGAGTGGGTGAGTGGGTGTGGGTGGGTGGGTGGGTGGGTGGTGAGTGGGTGGCGTGGGTGAGTGGGTGAGTGGGTGAGTGGGTGTGTGGGTGGGTGGGTGGGTGGGTGGGTGGGTGGGTGAGTGGGTGGGTGGGTGGGTGAGTGGGTGGGTGGGTGGGTGGGTGGGGTGAGTGGGTGGTGTGGTGGGTGGGTGGGTGGGTGGGTGGGTGAGTGGGTGGGTGGGTGGGTGAGTGGGTGAGTGAGTGGGTGGGTGGGTGGGTGAGTGAGTGGGTGAGTGGGTGGGTGAGTGGTGAGTGGGTGAGTGGGTGAGTGGGTGAGTGGGTGGGTGGGTGGGTGAGTGGGTGAGTGGGTGAGTGGGTGAGTGGGTGAGTGGGTGGGTGGTGGTGAGTGGGTGGGTGGGTGGGTGAGTGGGTGGGTGGTGGTGGGTGGGTGGGTGGGTGGGTGGTGGGTGGGTGGTGGGTGAGTGGGTGAGTGGGTGGGTGGGTGGGTGGTGAGTGGGTGGGTGTGGTGTGGGGTGGGGTGGGTGGGTGGGTGGGGTGTGGTGGGTGGGTGGGTGGGTGGTGGGTGTGGGTGGGTGGGTGGGTGGTGTGGGGTGGGTGGGTGGGTGAGTGGGTGGGTGGGTGGGTGGAGTGGGTGTGGTGGGTGGGTGATGGTGGTGGGTGGTGAGTGGGTGGGTGAGTGGGCGGGTGGGTGAGTGGGCGGGTGGGTGGTGGGCGGGTGGGTGGGTGAGGCGGGTGGGTGGGTGAGCGGGTGGGGTGGGTGAGCGGGTGGGTGGGTGGCGGGTGGGTGTTGGGCGGGTGGGTGGTTGGCGGTGGGTGGGTGAGCGGGTGGGTGGGTGAGGCGGGTGGGTGGGTGAGCGGGTGGGTGAGTGGGTGGGGGTGGTTGGGCGGGTGGGTGAGCGGGTGGTGAGCGGTGGGTGAGTGGGTGGGTGGTTGGGTGAGTGGGTGGGTGAGCGGGCGGGTGGGTGATGCGGGCGGGTGGGTGGTTGGGCGGGTGGTGGGGTGGGTGAGTGAGTGGGTGGGTGGGTGGGTGGGTGGGTGAGTGGGTGGGTGGGTGGGTGGGTGGGTG
>NW_027620923.1:0-5000 GCF_964198595.1 Lampetra fluviatilis
CACTCACCACGAACACTCACCACTCACCACCTACTCACCACTCACCACTCACCACAAACACTCACCACAAACACTCACCACCTACTCACCACTCACCTACTCACCACTCACCACAAACACTCACCACTCACCACCTACTCACCACTATTACTATACACTCACCACTCACCACGAACACTCACCACTCACCACCTACTCACCACTCACCACGAACACTCACCACTCACCACCTACTCCCACGAACACTCACCACTCACCACTACTATACTCACCACTACTACTCACCACTCACCACAAACACTCACCACTCACCACTCACCACAAACACTCACCACACACCACGAACACTCACCACTCACCACCTACTCACCACTCACCACGGACACTCACCACTCACCACAAACACTCACCACTCGCCACCTACTCACCACCTACTCACCACAAACACTCACCACTCACCACAAACACTCACCACTCGCCATCTACTCACCACCTACTCACCACAAACACTCACCACTCACCACAAACTCTCACCACTCGCCACCTACTCACCACCTACTCACCACAAACACTCACCACTCACCACAAACACTCACCACTCGCCACCTACTCACCACCTACTCACCACAAACACTCACCACTCACCACAAACACTCACCACTCGCCATCTACTCACCACCTACTCACCACAAACACTCACCACTCACCACAAACTCTCACCACTCGCCACCTACTCACCACCTACTCACCACAAACACTCACCACTCACCACAAACACTCACCACTCGCCATCTACTCACCACCTACTCACCACAAACACTCACCACTCACCACAAACTCTCACCACTCGCCACCTACTCACCACCTACTCACCACAAACACTCACCACTCACCACAAACACTCACCACTCACCACTACTACTCACCACAAACACTCACCATTCACCACTCACCACAAACACTCACCACTCACCACGAACACTCACCACAAACACTCACCACTCACCACTCACCACCTACTCACCACTCACCACTCACTCACCACTCACTACTCACCACCTACTCACCACTCACCACCTACTCACCACTCACCACAAACACTCACCACTCACGACAAACACTCACCACTCACCACCTACTCACCACAAACACTCACCACTCACCACTCACCACAAACACTCACCACTCACCACAAACACTCACCACCTACTCACCACCTACTCACCACAAACACTCACCACTCACACAAACACCCACCACTCACCACCTACTCACCACAAACACTCACCACTCACCACTCACCACAAACTCACCACTCACCACTCACCACAAACACTCACCACCTACTCACCACTACTACTATACACTCACCACTCACCACGAACACTCACCACTCACCACCTACTCACCACTCACCACAAACACTCACCACAAACACTCACCACCTACTCACCACTCACCACTCACCTACTCACCACTATTACTATACACTCACCACTCACCACGAACACTCACCACTCACCACCTACTCACCACGAACACTCACACTCACCACCTACTCACCACGAACACTCACCACTCACCACTCACCACTACTATACTCACCACTCACCACTCACCACAAACACTCACCACGAACACTCACCACAAACACTCACCACTCACCACAAACACTCACTACTCACCACAAACACTCACCACTCACCACAAACACTCACTACTCACCACAAACACTCACCATTCACCACTCACCACAAACACTCACCACTCACCACGAACACTCACCACAAACACTCACCACTCACCACTCACCACCTACTCACCACTCACCACTCACTCACCACTCACTACTCACCACCTACTCACTACTCACCACCTACTCACCACTCACCACAAACACTCACCACTCACCACCTACTCACCACAAACACTCACCACTCACCACTCACCACAAACACTCACCAACTCACCACAAACACTCACCACCTACTCACCACCTACTCACCACAAACACTCACCACTCACCACAAACACCCACCACTCACCACCTACTCACCACAAACACTCACCACTCACCACTCACCACAAACTCACCACTCACCACTCACCACAAACACTCACCACCTACTCACCACTACTACTATACACTCACCACTCACCACGAACACTCACCACTCACCACCTACTCACCACGAACACTCACCACTCACCACCTACTCACCACGAACACTCACCACTCACCACTCACCACTACTATACTCACCACTCACCACTCACACCACAAACACTCACCACGAACACTCACCACAAACACTCACCACTCACCACTCACCACGAACACTCACCACTCACCACCTACTCACCACTCACCACGAACACTCACCACTCGCCACCTACTCACCACCTACTCACCACAAACACTCACCACTCACCACTCACCACGAACACTCACCACTCACCACCTACTCACCACTCACCACTACTACTCACCACAAACACTCACCATTCACCATTCACCACAAACACTCACCACTCACCACGAACACTCACCACAAACACTCACCACTCACCACTCACCACCTACTCACCACTCACCACTCACTCACCACTCACTACTCACCACCTACTCACCACTCACCACCTACTCACCACTCACCACAAACACTCACCACTCACGACAAACACTCACCACTCACCACCTACTCACCACAAACACTCACCACTCACCACTCACCACAAACACTCACCACTCACCACCTACTCACCACAAACACTCACCACTCACCACAAACACTCACCACTCACCACAAACACTCACCACTCACCACTCACCACAAACACTCACCACTCACCACCTACTCACCACTCACCACTCACCACCTACTCACCACAAACACTCACCACTCACCACAAACACTCACCACTCACCACTCACTCACCACTCACCACCTACTCACCACTCACCACGAACACTCACCACTCACCACAAACACTCACCACTCACCACCTACTCACCACTCACCACTCACCACCTACTCACCACCTACTCACCACTCACCACTCACTACTCACCACCTACTCACCACTCACCACCTACTCACCACTCACCACAAACACTCACCACTCGCCATCTACTCACCACCTACTCACCACAAACACTCACCACTCACCACAAACTCTCACCACTCGCCACCTACTCACCACCTACTCACCACAAACACTCACCAC
Source organism: Lampetra fluviatilis (assembly GCF_964198595.1). Taxonomy (NCBI): domain Eukaryota; kingdom Metazoa; phylum Chordata; class Hyperoartia; order Petromyzontiformes; family Petromyzontidae; genus Lampetra; species Lampetra fluviatilis. The sequence goes on from NW_027620923.1 coordinate 3,229, forward strand.
TCACCACCTACTCACCACTCACCACAAACACTCACCACTCGCCACCTACTCACCACCTACTCACCACAAACACTCACCACTCACCACAAACACTCACCACTCGCCACCTACTCACCACCTACTCACCACAAACACTCACCACTCACCACCTACTCACCATTCACCACAAACACTCACCACTCGCCACCTACTCACCACCTACTCACCACAAACACTCACCACTCACCACAAACACTCACCACTCGCCACCTACTCACCACCTACTCACCACAAACACTCACCACTCACCACAAACACTCACTACTCACCACAAACACTCACCATTCACCACTCACCACAAACACTCACCACTCACCACGAACACTCACCACAAACACTCACCACTCACCACTCACCACCTACTCACCACTCACCACTCACTCACCACTCACTACTCACCACCTACTCACTACTCACCACCTACTCACCACTCACCACAAACACTCACCACTCACCACCTACTCACCACAAACACTCACCACTCACCACTCACCACAAACACTCACCACTCACCACAAACACTCACCACCTACTCACCACCTACTCACCACAAACACTCACCACTCACCACAAACACCCACCACTCACCACCTACTCACCACAAAACACTCACCACTCACCACTCACCACAAACTCACCACTCACCACTCACCACAAACACTCACCACCTACTCACCACTACTACTATACACTCACCACTCACCACGAACACTCACCACTCACCACCTACTCACCACGAACACTCACCACTCACCACCTACTCACCACGAACACTCACCACTCACCACTCACCACTACTATACTCACCACTCACCACTCACCACAAACACTCACCACGAACACTCACCACAAACACTCACCACTCACCACTCACCACGAACACTCACCACTCACCACCTACTCACCACTCACCACGAACACTCACCACTCGCCACCTACTCACCACCTACTCACCACAAACACTCACCACTCACCACAAACACTCACCACTCACCACTACTACTCACCACAAACACTCACCATTCACCATTCACCACAAACACTCACCACTCACCACGAACACTCACCACAAACACTCACCACTCACCACTCACCACCTACTCACCACTCACCACTCACTCACCACTCACTACTCACCACCTACTCACCACTCACCACCTACTCACTACTCACCACCTACTCACTACTCACCACCTACTCACCACTCACCACCTACTCACCACTCACCACCTACTCACCACTCACCACAAACACTCACCACCTACTCACCACAAACACTCACCACTCACCACTCACCACAAACACTCACCACCTACTCACCACCTACTCACCACAAACACTCACCACTCACCACAAACACCCACCACTCACCACCTACTCACCACAAACACTCACCACTCACCACAAACACCCACCACTCACCACCCTACTCACCACTCACCACAAACACTCACCACTCACGACAAACACTCACCACTCACCACCTACTCACCACAAACACTCACCACTCACCACTCACCACAAACAACTCACCACTCACCACCTACTCACCACAAACACTCACCACTCACCACAAACACTCACCACTCACCACAAACACTCACCACTCACCACTCACCACAAACACTCACCACTCACCACTCACCACAAACACTCACCACTCACCACTCACCACAAACACTCACCACCTACTCACCACAAACACTCACCACTCACCACTCACCACAAACTCA
>NW_027620924.1:0-1000 GCF_964198595.1 Lampetra fluviatilis
CCACCACCATCATTATCACCACCATCATCACCATCATCACCATCATCACCATCATCATCACCACCACTACCACCATCATCATGCTGCTTGTTGTTGAGGTGGTTGTTGTTGTGGTGGCTGAGGTGGTTGTTGTTGTGGTTGTTGCTGTGGTTGTGATGGTTGTTTTTGTTGTGGTGGTGGTTGTTATTGTGGTCGTTGTGGTGGTTGCTGTTGAGATGGTTGTGGTGATTGTTTCTGAGGTTGTTGCGATGGTTGTTGTTGTTGCGCTAGTTGTAGTGATTGTGGTTGTTGCTGTGGTACTTGTGGTGGTTGTTCTTGTGGTTGTTGTGATTGTTGTGGTGGTGGTTGTTGTGATTGTGGTGGTTGTTGTGGTTGTTGCTGTGGTACTTGTGGTGGTTGTTCTTGTGGTTGTTGTGATTGTTGTGGTGGTGGTTGTTGTGATTGTGGTTGTTGCTGTGGTACTTGTGGTGGTTGTTCTTGTGGTGGTTGTTCTTGTGGTTGTTGTGATTGTTGTGGTGGTTGTTGTGATTGTGGTGGTTGTTGTGATTGTGGTGGTTGTTGTGATTGTGGTTGTTGTTGTGGTGATTGTTGTTGCGGTTGTTTTGGTTGTTGCAGAGGCGGAGAACGGAGTTGAGTGAACCTGAGGACGAACCGCAACCACCACAACCACCGCAACAACCGCAACAACCACCGCCCAGCTACAACGGCGGGCGAACACAACAACCACAGCAACAACCACAACAACGCCGCCAACACCACAACCAGCAGCAGCGGCAGCAGCTTCAACAACAGCAACAACCGAAAGCCACAGGCAGAGTTGTTGCTGCAACAACAACCACAACCACAACCTCGCAGCCAGAATTCACAGGTGAGGGCAAGCCGGTTGTTGTGTTTGGTTGTTGTTGTGTTGTTGTGTTTGGTTGTTGTTGGATTTTTCTTCTCTTTGGGTTGTTGTGTTGGTTAGTTGTTGTTGGGTTGTTGTTGTTGGGTTGTTGTTGTG
>NW_027620925.1:0-8573 GCF_964198595.1 Lampetra fluviatilis
GTGAAGAATCCCAAGGTGGTGTCGGTCGTGGGCTCGGAGCGGTGCTTGCGGAGTGAGTGGCGGGCTCCCTCCTGCTGCTGGTGGTGCTGGTGGTGCTGGTGGTGCTGCTGGTGGTGCTGGTGGTGGTGGCTCCAGCAGCCGTCGGCAAGCTCTGGAGCGCTGTGCAACTTTGCACCCAGAGTGGGGGGCACGGGGGAGCCTAGGGAGAGGGGGGGAGAGTGGGTGGGTGAGTGAGTGGGTGGGTGGGTGGGTGAGTGAGTGGGTGAGTGGGTGAGCGAGTGGGGGGGTGGGTGGGTGGGTGAGTGGGTCGGTGAGTGGGTGAGTGTGTGGGTGGGTGAGTGGGTGGGTGGGTGAGTGGGTGGGTGGGTGAGTGGGTGGGTGGGTGAGTGAGTGGGTGAGTGGGTGGGTGAGTGAGTGGGTGGGTGGGTGAGTGGGTGGGTGAGTGGGTCGGTGAGTGGTGAGTGAGTGGTGAGTGGGTGGTGAGTGGGTGGTGAGTAAGTGAGTGAGTGAGTGGGTGGGTGGGTGAGTGGGTGAGTGAGTGAGTGGGTTAGTGAGTGGTTAAGTGGGTGAGTGACGAGTGGGTGGTGAGTGGGTGAGTGGGTCGGTGAGTGAGTGGTGAGTGAGTGGTGAGTGAGTGGTGAGTTGGGTACCGGATGAGTGCCGGGTCCTTGTCTCCGTTGCCATGGGAACTCCTCGCTGATCAGCAGCCCCCAGCCCAACTGGGGGGGGGGGGGGGGGGGTGAGTGACAGGCTGAGTGAGTGAGTGGCTGAGTGAGTGACAGGCTAAGTGAGTGACAGGCTGAGTGAGTGGCTGAGTGAGTGAGTGGCTGAGTAAGTGACAGGTTGAGTGAGTGGCTGAGTGAGTGAGTGGCTGAGTGAGTGACTGAGTGAGTGGCTGACTGAGTGAGTGGCTGACTGAGTGAGTGGCTGAGTGTCTGAGTGAGTGTCTGAGTGAGTGACTGGGTGAGTGTCTGAGTGAGTGAGTGGCTGAGTGAGTGACTGAGTGAGTGGCTGACTGAGTGAGTGGCTGAGTGTCTGAGTGAGTGTCTGAGTGAGTGTCTGAGTGAGTGACTGGGTGAGTGTCTTGAGTGAGTGAGTGTCTGAGTGAGTGGCTGAGTGAGTGAGTGAGTGGCTGACTGAGTGAGTGAATGAGTGGCTGAGTGTCTGACTGAGTGGCTGAGTGACTGACTGAGTGAGTGGCTGAGTGGCTGAGTGAGTGACTGAGTGAGTGTCTGAGTGAGTGACAGGCCGAGTGAGTGACCAGGGTGAGTGGTGAGCACTCACCAAGCGGTGAGGGTGAGTGGGGTCTGAAGGAGCCCCCCCCCACAGAGAGACGCCGTGAGGTGCCACCACCACCGCCACCACCGCCACCACCACCCACGTGGGAGGTCGTGGGGGAGCCCCCCGCAGTGGGGGGCCAGCCCCCCCCCACGGGGGGGGAGCCCCCTCCCCCGAGCCTCGCAAAGCCGTGCGGTGACGTGCTGCTGCGACGCACCACGGCGCTGTCACAACCACGATGTCATCAGCAGTGTCACAACCACGACGACAACGACAATGACATCGTCATCAGCATCACAACATCATCATCAGCATCACAACATCATCATCCGCATCACAACATCATCATCAGCATCACAACATCGTCATCGGCGCTGTCACAACATCATCATCAAGGGAGGGAGGGGAGGGAGAGGGGAGGGAGGAGAGGGAGGGGAAGGAGGGGAGAGAGGAAGAGAGGGGTGGTAGGGGCGGAGGGAGGGGAGGGCGGGGAGGGGCGGGAAATGGCGAGGGAGGGAGGGGAGGGGAGGGGAGGGGAGGGGAGGGAGGGAGGGAGGGAGGGGAGGGGAGGGGAGGGGAGGGAGGGAGGGAGGGAGGGAGGGAGGGGAGGGGAGGGAGGGAGGGGCGGGGAGGGGAGTGAGAAGGGGAGGGGAGGGAGAAGGGGAGGGGAGGTAGGGGAGGAAGGGAGGGAGGGAGGGAGAGGGGGAGGGGAGGGAGAGAGGGAGGGAGTGGAGGCAGGGGAGGGGCGGTTAGAGGGGGAGGAGAGGTAGGAGAGGGGGTTCGCTGAGTCACCGTGGTGAGGAGGAGGTGGGTGAGGTGGGTGAGTGAGTGGTGGTCGTCTGCTGCTGCTGCTGCTGCTGGATCCGCTGGTAGTTGAGCCTCTGAGTCGGCACCGGGATGGGCAGAGCCTCGCTCCGCGGTGAGACGCTCAGCTGACTAGGCCTGCACACACACAGACAAAGATCCCCCGGGTAGCCTCGAGCAGGGGATGTAGGGGCAAGTGCTGCTAGTGGCGAGTAGCACCACCTATGATGTAGGTCACAGCATTACGCAACCGATGATAAGATAATGCCGCTCGACTGATTCGGAGCGAGACCTCTGCTGTTAAACCTGAGCCGGTCATGAGCACACTGCCCAGTTATGGGAAACTCTCCACTCTCTCCACTACTGCCCCATCACCGATTGGGAGTTGTGGGGGTGGAGTGTCCGATGGTACAAAATACCCAGGCAGGTGCTTAGTTTTGGTGGGGCTGATGGTAAGGCCCCACCTCTTAGTGGCATGCTCCAGTCTCAGCAGCAGCGCCTCCAACTCCTTCTCTGAGTGAGCGGCAATTACCAGATCATCGGCATACATAACGTGGTTGACCATCCTTTGATCGAACCCGGGCACACTCACACACACACAGAGACACACACACAACACAGATACACACACCACCACCACCACCGTCACCACCACCACCGTCATCACCACCACCACCGTCACCACCACCACCACCACCACCGTCACCACCACCACCACCGTCACCACCACCACCACCGTCACCACCACCACCACCGTCACCACCACCACCGTCACCACCACCACCACCGTCACCACCACCACCACCGTCACCACCACCACCGTCACCACCACCGTCGTCACCACCACCAGCACCGTCACCACCACCACCGTCACCACCACCACCACCACCACCGTCACCACCACCACCACCGTCACCGTCACCACCACCACCACCACCACCACCGTCACCACCACCACCACCGTCACCACCACCACCACCACCGTCACCACCACCGTCACCACCACCACCACCGTCACCACCACCACCACCGTCACCACCACCACCACCGTCACCACCACCACCACCGTCACCACCACCGTCACCACCACCACCACCGTCACCACCACCACCACCGTCACCACCACCACCACCGTCACCGCCACCGTCACCACCGTCACCACCACCGTCACCACCACCACCGCTACCGTCACCACCACCACCGTCACCACCACCGTCGTCACCACCACCAGCACCGTCACCACCACCAGCACCGTCACCACCACCAGCACCGTCACCACCACCACCGTCACCACCACCACCGTCACCACCACCGCCACTGTCACCACCACCGCCACCGTCACCACCACCACCACCGTCACCACCACCACCGTCACCACCACCACCACCACCGTCACCACCACCACCACCACCGTCACCGTCACCACCACCACCACCACCGTCACCACCACCACCACCGTCACCACCACCACCACCACCACCGTCACCACCACCACCGTCACCACCACCACCACCACCGTCACCGTCACCACCACCACCGTCACCACCACCACCACCACCACCGTCACCACCACCACCACCACCACGTACCGGCACGGCGATGGCGACGTGGTGGAGGATGATGATCCCCGCCTCGTGATGGCGCTACCCGCTGGTGCCGCCGTTGCCGCCGGTGATGCCGGTGCCAGCGACGCCGGTGACGGTGACGACGGCGACGGCCGAGGGTTGCCAGGAGAGGTGCCCGGTGAGGCGCTCCTGTGCCACGAGGCAAAGACAAAGGTGCCCCGTGTAGCTCGCGCAGACCGAACGGGGCAAGTGCTGTCAGTGGCGGTGACGTCACAACAGCTCCTGCGCCAGGCTAGGTGCACGAGGGAGAGGTCACGGGACAGACCCAGCTGGTGCCATGGGTTGGCTGCTGTGCCAGGCTAGGTGCAGGAGGAGGTCACGTGACAGACCCAGCAGGTGCCATGGGTTGGCTGTTGTGCCAGGCTAGGTGCATGAGGAGGAGGTCACGTGACAGACCCAGCAGGTGCCATGGGCTGACTGCTGTGCCAGGCTAGGTGCATGAGGAGGAGGTCACGTGACAGACCCAGCAGGTGCCATGGGTTGACTGCTGTGCCAGGCTAGGTGCATGAGGAGGAGGTCACGTGACAGACCCAGCAGGTGACATGGCCTGACTGCTGTGCCAGGCTAGGTGCAGGAGGGGGAGGTCACAGTGTTACCCACACAGCCACGCAGAAAGTGACACACACACAGACACAGTGACACCCACACAGACACCCACACACACACACCGACACACACAGTGACAAAGACACCCAGACACACACATAGACACACCGACACACATAGACACAGTGACACCAACAGTAACACACACACACAGACACCCACACAGACACCCACACAGACACACCGACACACACAGTGACAAAGACACCCAGACACACACATAGACACACCGACACACACAGACACAGTGACACTAACAGTAACACACACACACAGACACCCACACAGACACCAACACACCGACACACACAGTGACAAAGACACCCAGACACACGCACAGACACACCGACACCAACAGTAACACCCACACAGACACCCACACACACCCACACACACCCACACACACACCCCCCACACAGACACAATGACACCCACACAGACACACACACACACAGACACCCACACACACACCGACACACACAGTGACAAAGACACCCAGACACACACATAGACACACCGACACACATAGACACAGTGACACCAACAGTAACACACACACACAGACACCCACACAGACACCCACACAGACACACCGACACACACAGTGACAAAGACACCCAGACACACACATAGACACACCGACACACACAGACACAGTGACACTAACAGTAACACACACACACAGACACCCACACAGACACCAACACACCGACACACACAGTGACAAAGACACCCAGACACACGCAGAGACACACCGACACCAACAGTAACACCCACACATACACCCACACACACCCACACACACCCACACACACACCCCCACACAGACACAATGACACCCACACAGACACACACACACACAGACACCCACACACACACCGACACACACAGTGACAAAGACACCCAGACACACGCACGCTCGCACGCTCCAGCGGTGATGTGACCACGGCGCTGGTGCCAGGCTAGGTGCACTCGCTCACCCCAGGTACACGGTGTGGTCACCAGACAGTCGGCGGGAGACGCTGGGGCTGGGCTGGCCAATCATCCCCCCTGCACCATCACCAACATCACCATCAACATCACCATCAACATTACCATCAACATCACCATCAACATTACAATCAACATCATCGTCACCATCGTTATCGTCATTACCATCGTCATCAACATTATCATCACAACCAACATCAGCATCAACATCACCATCAACATCACCGTCAACATCACCATCAACATCACCATCAACATCACCATCAACATCACCATCAACATCACCACCACATCACCATCAACATTACAATCAACATCATCGTCACCATCGTTATCGTCATCACCATCGTCATCAACATTATCATCACAACCAACATCAGCATCAACATCACCATCAACATCACAGCCAACATCAACATCACCGTCAACATCACCATCAACATCACCATCAACATCACCATCAACATCACCATCAACATCACCATCACCATTGTTACCATCGTTATCGTCATCAACATTATCATCACAACAACATCACCATCAACATCACCATCAACATCACCGTCAACATCACCATCAACATCACCATCAACATCACCATCAACATCACCATCAACATCACCACCAACATCACCACCACATCACCATCAACATTACAATCAACATCATCGTCACCATCGTTATCGTCATCACCATCGTCATCAACATTATCATCACAACCAACATCAGCATCAACATCACCATCAACATCACAGCCAACATCAACATCACCGTCAACATCACCATCAACATCACCATCAACATCACCATCAACATCACCATCAACATCACCATCACCATTGTTACCATCGTTATCGTCATCAACATTATCATCACAACAACATCACCATCAACATCACCATAATTATCGTTATCATCGTTATCGTCATCACCATCGTCATCAACATTATCATCACAACCAACATCACCATCAACATCACCATCGTCATCACCATCAACATCACCATCATTGTTATGACCATCATCATCATCAACATCACCATCAACATCACCATCAACATTACCATCAACATCACCATCAACATTACCATCAACATCACCATCATCATCACGATCATCGCCAACAACGTCACACCAACATCACCATTCTCATCACATCATCATCAGTTAGTGAGGTGTGAGCGGGTGAGCGAGTTAGTGATGTGAGCGGACAAACGGGTGAGTAGGTGAGCGAGTTGGTGAGTGAGCGGGTGAGTAGGTGAGTGAGTCGGTGAGTGAGCGGGCGAGCGGGGTGAGTAGGTGAGCGGAGTTGGTGAGTGAGGCGGACAAACGGGTGAGTAGGTGGAGCGAGTTAGTGAGTTAATGAGTGAGCGGGCGAGCGGGGTGAGTAGGTGAGCGAGTTGGTGAGCGAGCGGGCGAGCGGGTGAGCAGGTGAGCGAGCAGGTGGGGCGAGCGGGTGTGCGAGCGGGAGAGTAGGTGAGCGAGTTGGTGAGTGAGTGGGCGAGCAGGTGAGCAGGTGAGTGAGCGAGCGGGTGAGCGTGCGGGTGAGCGAGCGGGTGGGCGAGCGTGTGGGTGAGCGAGCGGGTGAGCGAGCGGGTGAGCGAGCGGGCGAGCGAGCAGGTGACTGAGCGAGTGAGCGAGCGGGCGAGCGAGCGGGTGAGCGAGCGAGTGAGCGTGCGGGTGAGCGAGCGGGTGAGCGAGCGGGTGAGCGAGCCGGTGAGCGTGCGGGTGAGCGACCGGGTGAGCGAGCGGACGAGCGAGCGGGTGAGCGTGCGGGTGGACTTCTCACCGCAGGAGTGGTCGGAGGGTACGTTGTGGGGGACGATCACAAAGTCGTCCTCACAGCACGAAGCACGTCCACCACCACCACCACCACCACCGCTACTGCCCAGCAAGGGTGGGGGCCCGGGGGGGTGGTGGTGGAGGGGGAGGGGCTCCCCCCCGCCCACGGCCCCCCTCCCCCCCCCACCGCTGGGAGGAGGGGAGCTGCCACTGATGACCAATCGCTGCAGATCAGAGACGGACTGGGGGGGGGTGAGTGAGTGGTGAGTGAGTGGTGAGTAGGGTGAGTAGGGTGAGTGAGTGTGGTGAGTAGGGTGAGTGTGGTGAGTAGGGTGAGTGAGTGGTGAGTGAGTGAGTAGGGTGAGTAGGGTGAGTGAGTGGTGAGTAGGGCGAGTGTGGTGAGTGAGTGGTGAGTGAGTGTGGTGAGTAGGGTGAGTGTGGTGAGTAGGGTGAGTAGGGTGAGTGAGTGTGGTGAGTAGGGTGGGTGAGTGGTGAGTAGGGTGAGTGAGTGTGGTGAGTGAGTGTGGTGAGTGAGTGTGGTGAGTGAGTGTGGTGAGTGAGTGTGGTGAGTAGGGTGAGTGTGGTGAGCGAGTGAGTGTGTGGTGAGTAGGGTGAGTGAGTGGTGAGTGTGGTGAGTGTCAGTGTGGTGAGTAGGGTGAGTGTGGTGAGTAGGGTAAGTGAGTGGTGAGTAGGGTGAGTGTGGTGAGTCAGTGTGGTGAGTAGGGTGAGTGTGGTGAGTGAGTGAGTGGTGAGTGAGTGTGGTGAGTAGGGTGAGTGAGTGGTGAGTAGGGTGAGTGAGTGGTGAGTAGGGTGAGTGTGGTGAGTAGGGTGAGTGTGGTGAGTGAGTGTGGTGAGTGGTGAGTGAGTGGTGAGTGAGGTGCTGCTGTAGGGTGAGTGAGTGGTGAGTGAGTGTGGTGAGTGGTGAGTGTGGTGAGTGGTGAGTGTGGTGAGTAGGGTGAGTGGTGTGATTCAGTGTGGTGAGTAGGGTGAGTGAGTGGTGAGTGGTGAGTGTGGTGAGTGAGTGTGGTGAGTGGTGAGTGAGTGGTGAGTGAGGTGCTGCTGTAGGGTGAGTGAGTGGTGAGTGAGTGTGGTGAGTGGTGAGTGTGGTGAGTGGTGAGTGTGGTGAGTGGTGAGTGTGGTGAGTAGGGTGAGTGTGGTGAGTGAGTGAGTGAGTAGTGAGTGAGTGGTGAGTGAGTGGTGAGTGAGCGATGAGCGAGTGTGGTGAGCGAGTGTGGTGAGCGAGTGAGCGAGTGGTGAGCGAGTGGTGAGGCGAGCGAGTGAGTGAGTGGTGAGCGAGTGGTGAGCGAGTGGTGAGCGAGTGGTGAGCGCTCTACCCGTGGTGAGGTGAGCTGGGAGGAGGAGGAGGCGTTGCTGCTGTAGCTGCTCCCGGAGATGCATCCAGTTACCGTGGGGACGCTGATCGGCACAGCTGCACACAGACACAGACAAAGCTCCCCCGTGTAGCCCACTCACGCTGTAGGGCCAAGT
>NW_027620926.1:0-2500 GCF_964198595.1 Lampetra fluviatilis
ACTCTTACACACGCACGCACACACACACTCTCAATCACACACTCTTACACACGCACGCACACACACTCAATCACACACTCTTACACACGCACGCACACACACTCAATCACACACTCTTACGCACGCACGCACACACACTCAATCACACACTCTTACGCACGCACGCACACACACTCACTCTCAATCACACACTCTTACACACGCACACACACACACACTCTCAATCACACACTCTTACACACGCACGCACACACACACTCTCAATCACACACTCTTACACACGCACGCACACACACACACTCTCAATCACACACTCTTACACACGCACGCACCACACACTCTCAATCACACACTCTTACACACGCACGCACACACACACTCTCAATCACACACTCTTACACACGCACGCACACACACACATCTCAATCACACACTCTTACACACGCACGCACACACACACTCTCAATCACACACTCTTACACACGCACGCACACACACACTCTCAATCACACACTCTTACACACGCACGCACACACACACACTCAATCACACACTCTTACACACGCACGCACGCACACACCTCAATCACACACTCTTACACACGCACGCACACACACACTCTCAATCACACACTCTTACACACGCACGCACACACTCTCAATCACACACTCTTACACACGCACGCACACACACACTCAATCACACACTCTTACACACGCACGCACACACACTCAATCACACACTCTTACACACGCACACACACACACACTCTCAATCACACACTCTTACACACGCACACACACACACACTCTCAATCACACACTCTTACACACGCACGCACACACACTCTCAATCACACACTCTTACACACGCACGCACACACACTCTCAATCACACACTCTTACACACGCACGCACACACTCTCAATCACACACTCTTACACACGCACTCACACACACACTCTCAATCACACACTCTTACACACGCACACACACACTCTCAATCACACACTCTTACACACGCACGCACACACACACTCAATCACACACTCTTACACACGCACGCACACACGCACTCTCAATCACACACTCTTACACACGCACGCACACACACACACTCAATCACACACTCTTACACACGCACCACACACACTCTCAATCACACACTCTTACACACGCACGCACACACTCTCAATCACACACTCTTACACACGCACACACACACACACTCTCAATCACACACTCTTACACACGCACGCACACACACACACTCTCAATCACACACTCTTACACACGCACGCACACACACACTCTCAATCACACACTCTTACACACGCACGCACACACACACTCAATCACACACTCTTACACACGCACGCACACACACACACTCTCAATCACACACTCTTACACACGCACGCACACACACACACTCTCAATCACACACTCTTACACACGCACGCACACACACTCTCAATCACACACTCTTACACACGCACGCACACACACACTCAATCACACACTCTTACACACGCACACACACACACACTCTCAATCACACACTCTTACACACGCACACACACACACACTCTCAATCACACACTCTTACACACGCACGCACACACACACTCAATCACACACTCTTACACACGCACGCACACACACACTCAATCACACACTCTTACACACGCACACACACACACACTCTCAATCACACACTCTTACACACGCACACACACACACACTCTCAATCACACACTCTTACACACGCACGCACACACACTCAATCACACACTCTTACACACGCACACACACACACTCTCAATCACACACTCTTACACACGCACGCACACACACACACTCTCAATCACACACTCTTACACACGCACGCACACACACTCTCAATCACACACTCTTACACACGCACGCACACACACACTCAATCACACACTCTTACACACGCACGCACACACACACTCAATCACACACTCTTACACACGCACACACACACACACTCTCAATCACACACTCTTACACACGCACACACACACACACTCTCAATCACACACTCTTACACACGCACGCACACACACTCTCAATCACACACTCTTACACACGCACACACACACACACTCTCAATCACACACTCTTACACACGCACGCACACACACACACTCTCAATCACACACTCTTACACACGCACGCACACACACACTCTCAATCACACACTCTTACACACGCACGCACACACACACTCAATCACACACTCTTACACACGCACGCACACACACTCTCAATCACACACTCTTACACACGCACACACACACACACTCTCAATCACACACTCTTACACACGCACGCACACACACACACTCTCAATCACACACTCTTACACACGCACGCACACACACTCTCAATCACACACTCTTACACACGCACGCACACACTCTCAATCACACACTCTTACACACGCACGCACACACACACACTCTCAATCACAC
>NW_027620926.1:7500-25000 GCF_964198595.1 Lampetra fluviatilis
TACACACGCACGCACACACACACTCTCAATCACACACTCTTACATACGCACGCACACACACACTCTCAATCACACACTCTTACACACGCACACACACACTCTCAATCACACACTCTTACACACGCACGCACGCACACACACTCAATCACACACTCTTACACACGCACACACACACACTCTCAATCACACACTCTTACACACGCACGCACACACACACACTCAATCACACACTCTTACACACGCACACACACACACTCAATCACACACTCTTACACACGCACACACACACACTCTCAATCACACACTCTTACACACGCACGCACACACACTCTCAATCACACACTCTTACACACGCACACACACTCTCAATCACACACTCTTACACACGCACGCACACACTCTCAATCACACACTCTTACACACGCACGCACGCACACACACTCAATCACACACTCTTACACACGCACGCACACACACACACTCTCAATCACACACTCTTACACACGCACGCACACACACACTCTCAATCACACACTCTTACACACGCACGCACACACACACTCTCAATCACACACTCTTACACACGCACGCACACACACACTCTCAATCACACACTCTTACACACGCACGCACACACACACTCAATCACACACTCTTACACACGCACGCACGCACACACTCTCAATCACACACTCTTACACACGCACACACACACACTCAATCACACACTCTTACACACGCACACACACACACACTCTCAATCACACACTCTTACACACGCACGCACACACACACTCAATCACACACTCACACACTCTCAATCACACACTCTTACACACGCACGCACACACACACACTCTCAATCACACACTCTTACACACGCACGCACACACACACACTCTCAATCACACACTCTTACACACGCACGCACGCACACACTCTCAATCACACACTCTTACACACGCACGCACACACACACTCTCAATCACACACTCTTACACACGCACACACACACACTCTCAATCACACACTCTTACACACGCACGCACACACACTCAATCACACACTCTTACACACGCACACACACACACTCAATCACACACTCTTACACACGCACACACACACTCTCAATCACACACTCTTACACACGCACACACACACACTCAATCACACACTCTTACACACGCACGCACACACACTCAATCACACACTCTTACACACGCACACACACACTCTCAATCACACACTCTTACACACGCACGCACACACACACTCTCAATCACACACTCTTACACACGCACGCACACACTCTCAATCACACACTCTTACGCACGCACGCACACACACACTCTCAATCACACACTCTTACACACGCACGCACACACTCTCAATCACACACTCTTACACACGCACGCACACACACACTCTCAATCACACACTCTTACACACGCACGCACACACTCTCAATCACACACTCTTACACACGCACACACACACTCTCAATCACACACTCTTACACACGCACGCACACACACTCAATCACACACTCTTACACACGCACGCACACACACACTCTCAATCACACACTCTTACACACGCACGCACGCACACTCAATCACACACTCTTACACACGCACACACACACTCTCAATCACACACTCTTACACACGCACACACACACACTCAATCACACACTCTTACACACGCACGCACACACACTCAATCACACACTCTTACACACGCACACACACACTCTCAATCACACACTCTTACACACGCACGCACACACACTCAATCACACACTCTTACACACGCACGCACACACACTCAATCACACACTCTTACGCACGCACACACACACACTCTCAATCACACACTCTTACACACGCACGCACACACACTCAATCACACACTCTTACACACGCACACACACACTCTCAATCACACACTCTTACACACGCACGCACACACACTCAATCACACTCTCTTACACACGCACGCACACACACTCAATCACACACTCTTACACACGCACGCACACACACACACTCTCAATCACACACTCTTACACACGCACGCACACACACTCAATCACACACTCTTACACACGCACGCACACACTCTCAATCACACACTCTTACACACGCACGCACACACACTCTCAATCACACACTCTTACACGCACGCACACACACACTCTCAATCACACACTCTTACACACGCACGCACACACACACACTCAATCACACACTCTTACACACGCACACACACACTCTCAATCACACACTCTTACACACGCACACACACACACTCTCAATCACACACTCTTACACACGCACACACACACACTCAATCACACACTCTTACACACGCACGCACACACACACACTCAATCACACACTCTTACACACGCACACACACACTCTCAATCACACACTCTTACACACGCACACACACACACTCAATCACACACTCTTACACACGCACACACACACTCTCAATCACACACTCTTACACACGCACACACACACTCTCAATCACACACTCTTACACACGCACACACACACTCTCAATCACACACTCTTACACACGCACACACACACACTCAATCACACACTCTTACACACGCACGCACACACACACACTCTCAATCACACACTCTTACACACGCACACACACACTCTCAATCACACACTCTTACACACGCACGCACACACTCTCAATCACACACTCTTACACACGCACACACACACACTCTCAATCACACACTCTTACACACGCACACACACACACTCAATCACACACTCTTACACACGCACGCACACACACACACTCAATCACACACTCTTACACACGCACACACACACACACACACACTCTCAATCACACACTCTTACACACGCACACACACACACACTCTCAATCACACACTCTTACACACGCACACACACGCACACACACACACACTCTCAATCACACACTCTTACACACGCACGCACACACTCTCAATCACACACTCTTACACACGCACGCACACACACTCAATCACACACTCTTACACACGCACGCACACACACACACTCTCAATCACACACTCTTACACACGCACGCACACACTCTCAATCACACACTCTTACACACGCACGCACACACACACTCTCAATCACACACTCTTACACACGCACGCACACACTCTCAATCACACACTCTTACACACGCACGCACACACTCTCAATCACACACTCTTACACACGCACGCACACACACACACTCTCAATCACACACTCTTACACACGCACGCACACACTCTCAATCACACACTCTTACACACGCACGCACACACTCTCAATCACACACTCTTACACACGCACGCACACACACACTCTCAATCACACACTCTTACACACGCACACACACACACACACTCTCAATCACACACTCTTACACACGCACACACACACTCTCAATCACACACTCTTACACACGCACACACACACTCTCAATCACACACTCTTACACACGCACGCACACACACACACTCAATCACACACTCTTACACACGCACACACACACACACACTCTCAATCACACACTCTTACACACGCACGCACACACACACTCAATCACACACTCTTACACACGCACACACACACACACACTCAATCACACACTCTTACACACGCACACACACACACACTCTCAATCACACACTCTTACACACGCACACACACTCTCAATCACACACTCTTACACACGCACACACACACACACTCTCAATCACACACTCTTACACACGCACACACACACACACTCTCAATCACACACTCTTACACACGCACACACACACACACTCAATCACACACTCTTACACACGCACGCACGCACACACACTCAATCACACACTCTTACACACGCACACACACACACTCTCTCAATCACACACTCTTACACACGCACGCACACACACACACTCAATCACACACTCTTACACACGCACGCACACACACACACTCAATCACACACTCTTACACACGCACGTACACACACACACTCAATCACACACTCTTACACACGCACGCACACACACACTCTCAATCACACACTCTTACACACGCACGCACACACACTCAATCACACACTCTTACACACGCACGCACACACACACACTCAATCACACACTCTTACACACGCACACACACACACTCTCAATCACACACTCTTACACACGCACGCACACACACACACTCTCAATCACACACTCTTACACACGCACGCACACACACACACTCTCAATCACACACTCTTACACACGCACACACACACACACACTCTCAATCACACACTCTTACACACGCACGCACACACACTCAATCAATCACACACTCTTACACACGCACACACACACACTCTCAATCACACACTCTTACACACGCACGCACACACACTCAATCACACACTCTTACACACGCACGCACACACACACTCTCAATCACACACTCTTACACACGCACGCACACACACTCAATCACACACTCTTACACACGCACACACACACACACTCAATCACACACTCTTACACACGCACGCACACACACTCAATCACACACTCTTACACACGCACGCACACACACTCAATCACACACTCTTAGACACGCACGCACACACACTCAATCACACACTCTTACACACGCACGCACACACACACTCTCAATCACACACTCTTACACACGCACGCACACACTCTCAATCACACACTCTTACACACGCACGCACACACTCTCAATCACACACTCTTACACACGCACGCACACACACTCAATCACACACTCTTACACACGCACGCACACACACACTCTCAATCACACACTCTTACACACGCACGCACACACACTCAATCACACACTCTTACACACGCACGCACACACACTCAATCACACACTCTTACACACGCACGCACACACACACACTCTCAATCACACACTCTTACACACGCACGCACACACACTCAATCACACACTCTTACACACGCACGCACACACACTCAATCACACACTCTTACACACGCACGCACACACACACACTCTCAATCACACACTCTTACACACGCACGCACACACACTCAATCACACACTCTTACACACGCACGCACACACACTCAATCACACACTCTTACACACGCACGCACACACACTCAATCACACACTCTTACACACGCACACACACACACACACTCTCAATCACACACTCTTACACACGCACGCACACACACTCAATCACACACTCTTACACACGCACGCACACACACACTCTCAATCACACACTCTTACACACGCACGCACACACACTCAATCACACACACTCACTCACTCACACACTCACTCACACACACAAAGATAAAGATCCCCCGTGTAGCCTTAACAGATTGTAGAGGCAAGTGCTGTTAGCGAGCACCTATGAAGGCCGGAACGGTACACGAGGGGGTGGGTGGCCAGCACCACGCCCGACCGCCTTTGTCTCCCCAGTGGCGATGTTTACTACACACCGCACCAGGTACTCATTTGAGGCTGAGTCGACCTAGGGGAGGCCCAGGACCGGTTCAGAACTTCTTTTGCACCGTACGTAACCAACCGTGCTATTCGGAGGTGCGTTGGAAGGACAACTCAGTGGTAAAACATGCAAACTAACGTGCTCCAGAGACAAAGATCCCCCGTGTAGCCTTAACAGACTGTAGGGGCAAGTGCTGTTAGCCAGCACCTATAAAGGCCAGAACGGCACACGAGGGGGTGGGTGGCCAGCGCCATGCCCCAGTGGCGATGTTTACACACCTCACCAGGTACTCATTTGAGGCCGAGTCGACCTAGGGGAGGCCCAGGACCGGTTCAGATAATCGTCACCGGTGTTGGCCGTGAGCGGGAATCGAACCCGTGTCGCCGGGTTCATAGCGCAGCGCGCTACCGCTGATGATGAGTGTCGTGATGATGATGATGAGTATGATGATGATGAGTGTCGTGATGATGATGATGAGTATGATGATGATGAGTGTGATGATGATGATGAGTGTAGTGATGATGAGTGTTGTGATGATGATGATGATGAGTGTAGTGATGATGATGATGATGAGTGTCGTGATGATGAGTATGATGATGATGAGTGTGATGATGATGATGAGTGTAGTGATGATGAGTGTAGTGATGATGATGATGAGTGTAGTGATGATGATGATGATGAGTGTCGTGATGATGATGATGAGTATGATGATGATGAGTGTGATGATGATGATGAGTGTAGTGATGATGAGTGTAGTGATGATGATGATGATGAGTGTAGTGATGATGATGATGATGAGTGTCGTGATGATGATGATGAGTATGATGATGATGAGTGTGATGATGATGATGAGTGTAGTGATGATGAGTGAAGTGATGATGATGATGATGAGTGTAGTGATGATGATGATGATGATGATTGTAGTGATGATGATGATGAGTGTGATGAGTGTAGTGATGTATGAGTATGATGATGATGAGTGTCGTGATGATGATGATGAGTATGATGATGATGAGTGTGATGATGATGAGTGTAGTGATGATGAGTGTAGTGATGATGATGATGAGTGTAGTGATGATGATGATGAGTGTCGTGATGATGATGATGAGTATGATGATGATGAGTGTGATGATGATGAGTGTAGTGATGATGAGTGAAGTGATGATGATGATGAGTGTAGTGATGATGATGATGATGATTGTAGTGATGATGATGATGAGTGTGATGAGTGTAGTGATGTATGAGTATGATGATGATGAGTGTCGTGATGATGATGATGAGTATGATGATGATGAGTGTGATGATGATGAGTGTAGTGATGATGAGTGTAGTGATGATGATGATGAGTGTAGTGATGATGATGATGAGTGTCGTGATGATGATGATGAGTATGATGATGATGAGTGTGATGATGATGAGTGTAGTGATGATGAGTGAAGTGATGATGATGATGAGTGTAGTGATGATGATGATGAGTGTAGTGATGATGAGTGAAGTGATGATGATGATGAGTGTAGTGATGATGATGATGATTGTAGTGATGATGATGATGAGTGTGATGAGTGTAGTGATGTATGAGTATGATGATGATGAGTGTCGTGATGATGATGATGAGTATGATGATGATGAGTGTAGTGATGATGAGTGTGATGATGATGATGAGTGTGATGATGATGATGAGTGTGATGATGATGATGATGAGTATGATGATGATGATGAGTGTGATGATGATGATGAGTGTGATGATGATGATGAGTATAGTGATGATGAGTGTAGTGATGATGGTGATGATGAGTGTAGTGATGATGATGATGAGTATGATGATAATGATGAGTATGATGGTGATGATGAGTGTGATGATGATGATGATGAGTGTAGTGATGATGAGTGTAGTGATGATGATGATGAGTATAATGATGAGTATAGTGATGATGATTGTAGTGATGATGATGAGTGTCGTGATGATGATGAGTATGATGATAATGATGAGTATAGTGATGATTGTAGTGATGATGAGTATAATGATGATGATTGTAGTGATGATGATGAGTGTAATGATGATGATTGTAGTGATGATGAGTATAATGATGATGATTGTAGTGATGATGATGATGATGAGTGTGATGATGATGATGATGAGTGTAGTGATGATGAGTATGATGATGATTGTAGTGATGATGATGAGTGTGATGATGATGAGTGTAGCTATGAGTATGATGAGTGTGAGTATGATGAGTGTGATGATGATGATGATGAGTGTAGTGATGTATGAGTGTAGCTATGAGTATGATGAGTGTGAGTATGATGAGTGTGATGATGATGATGAGTGTAGTGATGTATGAGTGTAGCTATGAGTATGATGATGATGAGTGTAGCTATGATTGTAGTGATGATGAGTGTGATGAGTGATGATAATGAGTGTAGTGATGATTGTAGTGATGATGAGTATGATGATGATGAGTGTAGCTATGATTGTAGTGATGATGATGAGTGATGATGATGAGTATGATGATGATGATGATGAGTGTAGTGATGATGATGATGAGTGTAGTGATGAGTGTGAGTATGAGTATGATGAGTGTAGCTATGAGTATGATGATGATGAGTGTAGTGATGTATGAGTGTGAGTATGATGATGATGAGTGTAGCTATGATTGTAGTGATGATGATGAGTGTAGTGATGATGACGATGATTGTGGTGATGATGATGATGAGTATGATGATGATGAGTATGATGATGATGAGTGTAGTGATGTATGAGTGTAGCTATGATTGTAGTGATGAGTATGATGATGATGAGTATGATGATGATGATGATGAGTGTGATGATGATGATGAGTATGATGATGATGATGAGTGTGATGATGATGATGATGAGTATGATGATGATGAGTATGATGATGATGAGTATGATGATGATGATGAGTATGATGATGATGAGTATGATGATGATGAGTGTGATGATGATGAGTATGATGATGATGAGCCCAGGGCTCGCATCTGCTGCGCGCCCTGCACCTGCGTGTCACGTGATGAGCGTGACCAGGTGCCCAGGTGCGAGGCGAGAACCCCCCCTCACCCCTCCCCTCACCCCTCCCCTCACCCCTCCCCTCACCCCTAACCCCTCCCCTCACCCCTCCCCTCACCCCTCCCCTCACCCCTCACCCCTCCCCTCACCCCTCCCCTCACCCCTCCCCTCACCGCTCTGTGTGTTTGACGATAAATCCCGACATCGAAATGCTGAGAATCAACATCACCCGACTCGCACTCACCACCACACTCACCACACACACTCACCACCATCACACTCACCACCATCACACTCACCATCACACTCACCACCATCACACTCACCACCACACTCACCACCATCACACTTACCATCAACACTCACCACACTCACCATCACACTCACCACACACACTCACCACCATCACACTTACCATCAACACTCACCACACTCACCATCACACTCACCACACTCACCATCACACTCACCACACTCACCATCACACTCACCACACTCACCACCATCACACTCACCATCACACTCACCACCATCACACTCACCATCACACTCACCACACACACTCACCACACTCACCACCATCACACTCACCATCACACACTCACCACCATCACACTCACCATCACACTCACCACCATCACACTCACCATCACACTCACCACCATCACACTCACCATCACACTCACCACCATCACACTCACCATCACACTCACCACCATCACACTCACCATCACACTCACCATCACACTCACCACCATCACACTCACCATCACACTCACCATCACACTCACCACCATCACACTCACCACCATCACACTCACCACACTCACCATCACACTCACCACACACACTCACCACCATCACACTTACCATCAACACTCACCACACTCACCATCACACTCACCACACTCACCATCACACTCACCACACTCACCATCACACTCACCATCACACTCACCATCACACTCACCACACTCACCACCACACTCACCACCATCACACTCACCATCACACTCACCACCATCACACTCACCACACACACTCACCACACTCACCACCACACTCACCATCATCATCATCATCACACTAACCACCACACTCACCACCACACTCACCACACTCACCATCATCATCATCACACTCACCATCAACACTCACCATCACACTCACCATCAACACTCACTACACTCACCATCACACTCACCACACTCACCATCACACTCACCACCACACTCACCATCACACTCACCACACTCACCAACACACTCACCACACTCACTATCACACTCACCACCACACTCACCATCACACTCACCATCATACTCACCACTCTCACCACACTCACCATCATCATCATCACACTCACCACTACACTCACCACCACTCACCACACTCACCATCACACTCACCACACTCACCATCACACTCACCACACTCACCATCACACTCACCATCACACTCATCACACTCACCATCACACTCACCACACTCACCATCACACTCACCACCACACTCACCATTACACTCACCACCACACTCACCACCATACTCACCACTCTCACCACACTCACCATCATCATCATCACACTCACCATCAACACTCACCACACTCACCATCAACACTCACCACCACACTCACCATCAACACACTCACCACCACACTCACTATCAACACACTCACCACACTCACCATCATCATCATTATCATACTCACCATCACCCTCACCACCACACTCACCACACTCACCACACACACACTCACCACACACACTAACCACACACTCACCACACTCACCATCAACACTCACCACTCACACTCACCACTCACACTCACCACACTCATTATCATCATCATCACCACACTCACCACCACACTCACCACACTCACCACTCACACTCACCACACTCACCACCACACTCACCATCACACTCGCAACCACACTCACCACCACACTCACTACACTCACCACCACACTCACCACCACACTCACCACTCTCACCACACTCACCACTCTCACCACCACACACACTCACCACCACACTCACCACCACACTCACCATCACACTCACCACCACACTCACCACCACACTCACCACACTCACCATCAACACTCACCACACACACTCACCACACACTCACCACACTCACCATCAACACTCACCACTCACACTCACCACACTCACCATCACCATCAACACTCACCACACACACTCACCACTCACACTCACCACACTCACCATCAACACTCACCACTCACACTCACCACACTCACCATCATCATCACCACACTCACCACTCTCACCACCACACACACTTACCACCACACTCACCACCACACTCACCACCACACTCACCACACTCACCACCACACTCACCACCACACTCACCACACTCACCACACTCACCAACAACACTCACCAGCAACACTAACCAACAACCGCCATTCGCCACTAAGTAGTGGTGACGTCACCACGGTGCTTGTGCCAGGCTAGGTGCACTTTGAGGCCACGTGAAATCTGGAAGGCTCGCAGCTGCTGCTGGCAGGAGGTCACGGGATGGACCCTGCAGGTGCCACGGGTTGACTGCTGTGCCAGGCTAGGTGCAGGAGGAGGTCACGGGACAGACCCAGGTGCCACGGGTTGACTGCTGTGCCAGGCTAGGTGCAGGAGGAGGTCACGGGACAGACCCTGCAGGTGCCACGGGTTGACTGTTGTGCCAGGCTAGGTGCAGAAGGAGGTCACGGGACAGACCCTGCAGGTGCCACGGGTTGACTGCTGTGCCAGGCTAGGTGCAGGAGGAGGTCACGGGACAGACCCAGCAGGTGCCACGGATTGACTGCTGTGCCAGGCTAGGTGCAGGAGGAGGTCACGGGACAGACCCAGCAGGTGCCACGGATTGACTGCTGTGCCAGGCTAGGTGCAGGAGGAGGTCACGGGACAGACCCAGCAGGTGCCACGAGTTGACTGCTGTGCCAGGCTAGGTGCAGGAGGAGGTCACGGGACAGACCCAGCAGGTGCCATGGGTTGACTGCTGTGCCAGGCTAGGTGCAGGAGGAGGTCACGGGACAGACCCAGCAGGTGCCATGGGTTGACTGCTGTGCCAGGCTAGGTGCAGGAGGAGGTCACGGGACAGACCCAGCAGGTGCCATGGGTTGACTGCTGTGCCAGGCTAGGTGCAAGAGGAGGTCACGGGACAGACCCTGCAGGTGCCATGGGTTGACTGCTGTGCCAGGCTAGGTGCAAGAGGAGGAGGTCACAGGACAGACCCTGCAGGTGCCACGGGTTGACTGCTGTGCCAGGCTAGGTGCAAGAGGAGGTCACGGGACAGACCCTGCAGGTGCCATGGGTTGACCGACTGTGCCCCCCTACTGTGTCAATGTGCTGCGTTTTATCCGCCCTGCCGCTCCGCCCGTTGTTGTGAGCAAGGGGCGACTGCCTCCTACTGCCCAGCAGCCTTCGAGGTGCACCTAGCCTGGCACCGCAGGGGGCGATCTTGTGACACCGACTCCTCCACTCAGCTCCACGTCCTCCTCCTGTGCCACATCAGCTCCATCTACTCTCCGCTCCTGGCTGGAGGGCGTCTGCTCAAGGTGCACCTAGCCTGGCACTGCCCTGCGATCTTGTGACCCCGCTGCAGAGGTCGCAAACGGGTTTTGATTCCTTACCCGCACCCGTACCCGGCCGTACCAGGGTCGCAAACTGGTACCCGTACGTACCCTACCCGTACCCAGCCGGTCGGGTACGGGTATCGGGTACCCGTACACTACCCGTACCCGGCGGGGAACGGGTAGGGTACGGGTACCCGATACCCGTACCCGATACCCGGCTACCCGTACCCGGCCGGGTACGGGTATCGGGTACCTGATTGCGACCTCTGGGATGAAGCCACGTTGCAGGCGCGGGTGGGTTGATTCTAGGAACTTGAATTGTGAGAAGAGACAAGACGTTGGGAAATGAGTGACAAACGGTGACTCACCAGTGACTCACGGCCTACCCGTACCCGGCCGCACCAGGGTCGCAAACGGGTAGCCGGGTATCGGGTAAGGTACGGCTCCATCTCTCCTACAGCCTCCGATGAGCGCGATTGGCTACGTATGGCGCGAAAGAAGTTCAACGTACCCTACGATAAACTGTTAAACGAAACTATTTTTATTATTTGTTTTATTTGACCAGGTCAAGGACCCCCACTAGAGCGATGTAGTCGCTCTTCTTCAGAAGCCATCAACATAAACGATGGCTCAACAATGTGGCCTTCAGCATCATCATCATCACCACCACCACCACCACGTAAACATTGGTAGCGGCGGCGAAATGATCGCATCGCGTGGCGATGTCGTTTCTAAACGTGCAGGTGGAACAAACACGTAGGACCCCGGATTAAAAAAAGAATCAAAATCCACGCGATCAAAATATGTAGCAGCAGCAGCAGGCGTCGTCAGGGTCAGGATCGAACCCACGACCTCCTGTATACAAGGCGAGGTGGTTAACATCTCCTAGCCACCGTGATGATGATGATGATGAGAGAGAGACACGCAGACTCCAAATACACAACAGCAGCAAGCGTCGTTAGGGTCGGGATCGAACCCACGACCTCCTGTATACCCGGCGAGGTAGTCAACATCTCCTAGCCACCGTGATGATGATGAGAGACACGCAGACTCCAAATAAGCAAAAACAACAAGCGTCGTTAGGGTCGGAATCGAACCCACGACCTCCTGTATACAAGGCGAGGTAGTCAACATCTCCTAGCCACCGTGATGATGATGAGAGAGAGACACGCAGACTCCAAATATACAGCAGCAGCAGCAGGCATAGTCAGGGTCGGGATCGAACCCACGACCTCCTGTAGACCAGGCGAGGTAGTTAACATCTCCTAGCCACCGTGATGATGATGAGAGAGACACGCAAACTCCAAATATACAGCAGCAGCAGGCATCGTCAGGGTCGGGATCGAACCCACGACCTCCTATGTACCAGGCGAGGTAGTTAACATCTCCTAGCCACCGTGGCGCCCCATACATACAGCCCTGTGCTGGGCACATTGAGCTGACACTCTATCCAACCCAACAGAAGCTGCTCGGGCATGCGGTGGCTGGGCACTAATCACTCGCTCACTCCCCCACTCACCCACTCACTCATCGACTTAGTCACTCGCTCGGACACTCAACCACCCACTCACTCACCCACCCACTCATCCACTCACCCACCCACTCACTCCCCCACTCACCCACCCACTCACTCACCCACTCACTCACTTACTCACTCACCCACTCATCCACTTACCCACTCATCCACTCCCTCCCTCACTCACCCAATCACTCACTCACCCACTCATCCACTCACCCACTTAACCACTCACTCCCCCACTCACCCACTCACTCATCGACTTAGTCACTCGCTCAGCCACTCAACCATCCACTCACTCACCCACCCACTCATCCACTCACCCACCCACTCACTCACCCACTCAGCCACTCACTCACTCACCCACTCACTCACTCACTCACCCACTCACTCACCCACTCATCCACTTACCCACTCATCCACTCCCTCCCTCACTCACCCAATCACTCACCCACCCACTCATCCACTCACCCACTTAACCACTCACTCCCCCACTCACCTACTCACCCACCCACTCACTCACCCACTTACTCAACCACTCACCCATCCACCCACCCACTCACTCACCCACTCATCCGCTTACTCACCCACTCAACCACTCACTCACCACTCACTCACTCACTCACCCACTCAACCACTCACTCACTCAACCACTCACTCACCCACTCACTCACCCACTCATCCGCTTACTCACCCACCCACCCACTCACCCACTCACCCAATCACCCACTCACCCACTCAACCACTCACTCACTCAACCACTCACTCACCCACTCACTCACCCACTCATCCGCTTACTCACCCACCCACCCACTCACCCATCCACTCAACCACTCACTCACCCACCCACTCACTCATCCACTCACTCACCACTCACTCACCACTCACTCATCCACTCAACCACTCACTCACCCACCCATTCACTCATCCACTCACTCACCACTCACCCACTCACTCACCACTCATTCACTCACTCACCCACTCACCCACCCACTCACTCATCCACTCACTCACCACTCACTCACCCTCTCACTCACCACTCATCCACTCACTCATCCACTCACTCACCCACTCACCACTCATCCACTCACTCATCCACTCACTCACCAGCACCGCTCACTCGCCCAGTCACTCACCACCCACCCACCCACTCACCCATCCACTCACCCACTCACTCACCCACTCACTCACTCACCAGCACCGCTCACTCGCCCAGTCACTCACCCACTCACCGACCCACTCACCCACTCACTCACTCACTCACCACTCACCCACTCACCCACTCACTCACCCACTCACTCACCCACTCACTCACCCACTCACTCACCCACTCACTCACCCACTCACTCACCCACTCACCAACTCACTCACCCACTCATCCACTCACCCACTCACTCACCCACTCATCCACTCACCCACTCACCCACTCACCCACTCACTCACCACTCACCCACTCACCCACTCACCCACTCACTCACCCACTCACCCACTCACTCACCCACTCACTCACCCACTCACCCACTCACTCACCCACTCACTCACCCACTCATCCACTCACTCATCCACTCACTCACTCACTCACCCACTCACCCACTCACCCACTCACCCACCCACTCACCCACTCACCCACTCACTCACCCACTCACTCACCCACTCACTCACCCACTCACTCACCCACTCACCCACTCACTCACCCACTCACTCACCCACTCACTCACCCACTCACCCACTCACTCACCCACTCATCCACTCACCCACTCACTCACCACTCACCCACTCACCCACCCACTCACCCACCCACTCACCCACTCACTCACCTACTCACCCACTCACTCACCCACTCATCCACTCACTCATCCACTCACTCATCCACTCACTCATCCACTCACTCACTCACTCACCCACCCACTCACCCACCCACTCACCCACTCACTCACCCACTCACTCACCCACTCACTCACCCACTCACCCACTCACTCACCCACTCATCCACTCACTCATCCACTCACTCACTCACTCACCCACTCACCCACTCACCCACCCACTCACTCACCCACTCACTCACCCACTCACTCACCCACTCACCCACTCACTCACCCACTCACTCACCCACTCACTCATCCACTCACTCATCCACTCACTCACTCACCCACTCACCACTCACCCACTCACTCACTCACTCACCCACTCACCACTCACCCACTCACTCATCCACTCACTCACCACTCACCCACTCACTCACCAGTACCGCTCACTCGCCCCGTCACTCCACACCACGCCATGCGACTGCTCCTTAAAGGCAGCCAAGTTGCCTCTCGCGCCCCGGTTTCAACCGCTCAGCCCTAACCCGGCCAGCGCGGCTCCTTAAAGGCGCAGGGACCACCTACTACAGGTGACACGTTCCTTGCTTATCTCCAATCCCTCCCTCCCCCTCCCTCCCCCTCTCCCTCCCCCTCTCCCTCCCCCTCTCCCTCCCCCTCTCCCTCCCCCTCTCCACACCCCCCCACCCCCCCCACCACCCCCCACCACCCCCCACCACCCCCCACCACCCCCCAACCACCCCCAACGCTCCGTCAGTGGCCCCGGGGATGGCTGAATGAATGGGTGGGTGGTGGGGGAGATTGGGCTGAGGTTGGAATAGCTGGTGGGGGGAAGTGGGGGGAAGTGGGGGGAGGGTGATGTGGGTGGGTGGAGTGGGTGGGTAGAGTGGGTGGGTGGATGGTGGGTGGAGTGGGGGAGATTGGGCTGAGGTTGGAATAGCTGGTGGGGGGAAGTGGGGAGAGGGTGGTGTGTGTGGGTGTGTGTGTGGGTGTGTGTGTGTGGGTGTGTGTGTGTGTGTGGGTGTGTGGGTGTGTGTGTGGGTGTGTGTGGGTGTGTGGGTGTGTGTGTGGGTGTGTGTGTGGGTGTGTGTGTGGGTGTGTGTGGGTGTGTGTGGGTGTGTGTGGGTGTGTGTATGTATGTGTGTATGTGTGTGTGTGTATGTGTGTGTGTGGGTGTGTGTGTGGGTGGAGGAGGTGGGTGGGAGTGAGGCGGTGGGTGGGAGTGAGGCAGGGAGGAGACGTGGATGGGTGGTGGGGGTGGGTGTGTGTATGTGTGTGTGTATGTGTGTATGTGTGTGTGGGTGTGTGTATGTGTGTGTGTGATGTGGGTGTGTGTGTGTGGGTGGTGGTGGTGGTAACTATAAGACGGTGATGACACCCACCCTCCAACCTCACTCGCCCACTACGCCGTGAACCCAACGGGAGAATCAACAACAGCAGCAGCAACATTAACAACAACATCAACAACAACAGCAACAACAACAGCAACAACATCAACAACAACAACAACAGCAACAACATCAACAACAACAACAACAGCAACAACAACAACATCAGCGGCTGGAGTGGCTTTGCCCTTCATAGACTCATCAGCAGCATTGCTTCAGAGTGACCAGAGGGACGGCAACAATGATGATGATGATGACGGTGGTGGTGGTGGCGGTGGTGACCGCAAGCAAGATCAGCTACTCGTGTGTATGTAGTGTGTAGTGTATAGTGTATTGTATAGTGTAGTGTATAGTAGTGTATAGTGTAGTGTGTAGTGTATAGTCTAGTGCGTAGTGTAGTGTGTAGTAGTGAGTAGTGTATAGTGTAGTGTAGTGTGTGTAGTGTATAGTGTAGTGTAGTGCGTAGTGTAGTGTGTAGTGCGTAGTGTATAGTGTGTAGTGTATGGTGTAGTGGAGTGAGTAGTGTATAGTGTAGTGTGTAGTGTATATTGTAGTGTATAGTAGTATATAGTGTAGTGAGTAGTGTATAGTGT
>NW_027620926.1:30000-34298 GCF_964198595.1 Lampetra fluviatilis
TGTATAATATGTGTAGTATATAATGTATCATATGTGTAGTATATAATGTATCATATGTGTAGTATATAATGTATAATATGTGTAGTATATAATGTATCATATGTGTAGTATATAATGTATCATATGTGTAGTATATAATGTATAATATGTGTAGTATATAATGTATCATATGTGTAGTATATAATGTATCATATGTGTAGTATATAATGTATAATATGTGTAGTATATAATGTATAATATGTGTAGTATATAATGTATAATATGTGTAGTATATAATGTATAATATGTGTAGTATATAATGTATCATATGTGTAGTATATAATGTATCATATGTGTAGTATATAATGTATCATATGTGTAGTATATAATGTATCATATGTGTAGTATATAATGTAGTATAGTAAAGGTCGTGCATAGTGTAGTATGCGCACTGGAAAGTTGAATATATGTAGTGTATATGTAGAGTAGAATGTGTGTAGTGTATAGTGTAGTGTATAGTGTAGCATAGTTTAGTGTATAGTGTAGTGTATAGTGTAGTGGAGTGTATAGTGTAGTGTATAGTGTAGCATAGTGTATAGTGTAGTGTATAGTGTAGTGGAGTGTGTAGTGTAGTGTATAGTGTAGTGTGTAGTGTAGTGTATAGTGTAGTGTGTAGTGTATAGTGTAGTGTATAATGTAGTGTAATATATGTAGTGTAGTGTATAGTGTAGTGTATAGTGTACTGTATAGTGTTGTGTATAGTGTAGTGTATAGTGTAGTGTATAGTGTGTAGTGTAGTGTGCAGTGAAGTGTATAGTGTAGTGTATAGTAGTGTATAGTGTCGTGTATAGTGTAGTGTATAGTGTAGTGTAGTATATGTAGTGTAGTGTATAGTAGTGTATAGTGCAGTGTATAGTCTAGTGTAGTGTATAGTGTCGTATATAGTGTAGTGTATAGTGTATTGTATAGTGTAGTGTTTAGTGTAGTGTATAGTGTCGTGTATAGTGTAGTGTATAGTGTAGTGTATAGTGTAGTGTATAGTAGTGTATAGTGTAGTGTATAATGTAGTGTATAGTGTCGTGTATAGTAGTGTATAGTGTAGTGTATAGTGTAGTAGTGTATCGTGTAGTGTATAGTGCAGTATATAATCTAGTGTAGTGTATAGTGTAATGTAGTAGTGTAATGTAGTAGTGTAGTGTATAGTGTAGTGTATAGTGTAGTGTATAGTGTAGTGTATAGTGTAGTGTATATCATAATGTCTGTGGCATTGCCCTTGAAGCTGATTGGTCCACACCAGAGACGGCTTTCTTTTGGGCCTCGTCTCAATGGGTGCTAGGCCAGAAGACGCCAAAAGGCGTACACAGCTCAAAGATAATTGCACTATCAAAGTAATGAGGGCTCTGGGTTAAGCATCTACATCATTAGAGACCTCCTTTGCAATTTTGACCGCAAGCATTGTGGTGAATGCACCACGTGATTCCTCGTAATAAGGTTTCAGTTTTGTCGGTAGAAAAAATGGGAAAAGCCACGCTATTATTATACTTTGGTGCTGGCAAAGGAAATCGAATGATGTTATTGGTTCTTTCGGTAAAGTCATCACGTAGAATGGAAATAATAAAATAATAAAAATAAAACATCATAAAATACAATTCTCACGACGTTTCGGCCACAACGCAAGCAGCCGTCCTCAGGTGAAGAACAGGTCTGTCGAGAAGACAGCGTCTGAATGAATTTCCGACAGCCCTGTTCTTCGCCTGAGGACGGCTGCTTGCGTTGTGGCCGAAACGTCGTGAGAATTATATTTTATGATGTTTTATTTTAATTCTTTTATTATTTCCATTCTACGTGATGACTTTACCGAAAGAACCAAGAAGATGAATCCCTGCAGACACGGAAGCTTTAAATCGAAATCTTTCGGTAAAGTCACGTAGAAGGGAAATAATCAAACAATAAAATTAAAACATAATAAAATACAATTCTTACAGCGTCTGTCTTTCCGACAGACCTGTTCTTCACCCGATGACGGCTGCTTGCGTTGTGGCCGAAACGTCGTGAGAATTGTATTTTATTTAATTTTTATTATTTTATTATTTCCATTCTACGTGACTTTACCGAAAGAACCAAGAAGATGAATCCCTGCAGTCACGAAAAAAGCTTTCAATCGAAATTTGAGGTCTAATGCTGTAGATCCTTGGCAAAAAGTTAACTCATCGGTTGTGCCGTGGTGGTGGTTGGTGGTGGTGGTTGGTGGTGGTGGTGGTGGGGTTAGGGGCCGTCCATAAATGACGTCACGCGATTTGGGACGATTTTTGACCTCTCCCCTCGTCACACGGCGTCACAAAAAGTCAGACCCCCCCCTCAAATATGACGTCACAAAGCTCTGCCCCCCCCCCCCCCCCAAAACCATATTTCCATTATGAAAATAAAATATGCTTCAAATCGCTTTAAACTATTGTCATTGTAGTGCGTATTTAATGTGGCGCTGCAACTCTGATGTTGTAGGAGTGTTGTTATAACAATTTGTGTTGTTATAACAATTCTATATTCATTAAAAGTTGCGCATTTTGATGTGACGTCACATTTCTCAACCCCACCCTCCCTCGTCACACATCGTCAGAAATGTCTGACCCCCCCCCCCCCAGGTGCGTGACGTCATGTATGGACGGCCCCCCCCCCCCACATCCCTAAAATGTGTAATTTTGATTGTGAATCATAGCGGGTGCCGACTGCGTGTTAAAGTTGGTGGGTAGGTTCGTGAGTGAGTTGGTGAGTGAGTGGGTGGGTGAGTGAGTTGGTGGGTGAGTGGGTGAGTGGGTGGGTGAGTGGGTAGGTGAGTGAGTGAGTGAGCGAGCGGGTGGGTGAGTGAGTGGGTAGGTGAGTGAGTGGGTAGGTGGGTGAGTGGGTAGGTGTTGTGAGTGAGTGGGTGGGTGAGTGAGTGAGCGAGCGGGTGGGTAAGTGGCTGGGTGAGTGAGTGGGTAGGTGAGTGAGTGAGTGGGTAGGTGAGTGGGTAGGTTGGTGGGTGAGTGGGTGGGTGGGTGGGTGAGAGAGTGGGTGGGTGAGTGGGTGAGTGAGTGAGTGGGTGAGTGAGTGAGTGGGTGGATAGGTGAGTGGGTAGGTTGGTGGGTGGGTGAGTGGGTGGGTGGGTGAGTGAGTTGGTGGGTGAGTGGGTGAGTAGGTGAGTGGGTAGGTTGGTGGGTGAGTGGGTGGGTGAGTGAGTGGCTGGGTGAGTGAGTGGGTAGGTGGGTGAGTGAGTGGGTGGGTGAGTGGGTGGGTAGGTAAGTGGGTAGGTTGGTGGGTGAGTGGGTGGGTGGGGGAGTGAGTTGGTGAGTGAGTGGGTGGGTGGGTGGGTGAGTGAGTGAGTGAGTGGGTGGGTGGGTGAGTGAGTGGGTAGGTGGGTGAGTGAGTGGGTGGGTGAGTGGGTGGGTAGGTGAGTGAGTAGGTTGGTGGGTGAGTGGATGGGTGGGTGAGTGAGTGGGTGGGTGAGTGGGTGGGTGGGTGAGTGAGTGAGCGAGCGGGTGGGTGAGTAGGTAGGTGAGTAAGTGGGTAGGTGGGTGAGTGGGTGGGTGGGTGATTGGGTGGGTGAGTGAGTGGGTAGGTGGGTGAGTGAGTGGGTGGGTGAATGGGTGAGTGGGTGGGTGAGTGAGTGGGTAGGTGGGTGAGTGAGTGGGTGGGTGAATGGGTGAGTGAGTGGGTAGGTGGGTGAGTGAGTGGGTAGGTGGGTGAGTGAGTTGGTGGGTGAGTGGGTGGGTGAGTGAGTGGGTGGGTGAATGGGTGAGCGAGTGGATGTTTGGATAAGTGGGTAGGTGAGTGAGTGGGTAGGTCGGTGAGTGGGTGAGTGAGTGGTTGAGTGAGTGGGTAAGTGGTTAGGTGAGTGAGTGGGTGAATGGGTGAATGGATGAGTGAGTGGGTAGGTTGGTGAGTAGGTGAGTGAGTGGTTGAGTGAGTGGATGAGTAGGTGAGTGGGTGAGGGAGTGGGAGGGTCACCACCACCACCACCGCCTTCGCCACTGGAGACGAGTCAGCTGGGACCTTCCAGTCGGCGCTGGGTCTGTCGGAGCGGTGTCAGTCTCCCGCGATGACAATAAAGTTGACGTCAACAAATGCGCTTCCAGTGAGTGGGTAGGTAGGTCCGTGAATGGGTGAGTGGGTGAGTGAGTGAGTGGGTGAATGGATGAGTGAGTGGGTAGGTTGGTGAGTAGGTGAGTGAGTGGTTGAGTGAGTGAGTAAGTGGGTAGGTGAGTGAGTAGGTGAATGGATGAGTGAGTGGGTAGGTTGGTGAGTGGGTGAGTGGTTGAGTGAGTAAGTGGGCAGGTGAGTGG
>NW_027620927.1:0-17486 GCF_964198595.1 Lampetra fluviatilis
GTAGTAGTGTATAGTGTAGTAGTGTATAGTGTAGTGTATAGTTGTATGGTAGTGTATAGTTAGTGTGTAGTGGAGTAGTGTATAGTGTAGTAGTGTTAGTGTAGTAGTGTATAGTGTAGTAGTGTGTAGTAGTAGTAGTGTAGTAGTGTAGTGTAGTAGTTATAGTGTATATTGTAGTAGTGTATAGTGTAGTAGTGTATAGTGTAGTAGTGTATAGTGTAGTAGTGTATAGTGTAGTAGTGTAGGTAGTGTAGTAGTGTATAGTGTAGTAGTGTATAGTGTAATAGTGTGTAGTGTAAGGTAGTGTGATAGTGTAGTAGTGTATAGTGTAGTAGTGTATAGTGTGTAGTAGTGTATAGTGTAGTGTTATAGTGTAGTAGTGTATAGTGTTAGTGTAGTAGTGTATAGTGTAGTGTATAGTGTAGTAGTGTATAGTGTAGTAGTGTGTAGTGTAGTAGTGTATAGTTAGTAGTGTAGTAGTGTATAGTGTATAGTGTAGTGTATAGTGTAGTGTATAGTGTAGTAGTGTATAGTGTAGTAGTGTGTAGTGTAGTAGGGTAGGGTAGTGTATAGTGTAGTAGTGTATAGTGTAGTAGTGTAAGTGTATAGTGTAGTAGTGTAGTGTATAGTGTAGTAGTGTATAGTGTAGTAGTGTATAGTGTATAGTGTAGTAGTGTATAGTGTTAGTAGTGTAGTAGTGTATAGTGTAGTAGTGTAGTAGTGTTAGTAGTGTATAGTGTAGTAGTGTATAGTGTAGTAGTGTATAGTTTAGTAGTGTAGTAGTGTATAGTGTAGTAGTGTGTAGTGTAGTAGTGTAGTGTATAGTGTAGTAGTGTATAGTGTATAGTGTAGTAGTGTAGTGTATAGTGTAGTAGTGTAGTGTGTAGTGTAGTAGTGTATAGTGTAGTAGTGTATAGTGTATTAGTGTAGTAGTGTATAGTGTAGTAGTGTATAGTGTAGTAGTGTATAGTGTATAGTGTAGTAGTGTATAGTGTAGTAGTGTGTAGTGTAGTAGTGTAGTGTGTAGTAGTGTGTAGTGTAGTAGTGTAGTAGTGTATAGTGTAGTAGTGTATAGTGTAGTAGTGTATAGTGTATAGTGTAGTAGTGTATAGTGTAGTAGTGTAGTAGTGTATAGTGTAGTAGTGTGTAGTGTAGTAGTGTATAGTGTAGTAGTGTATAGTGTATAGTGTAGTAGTGTATAGTGTATAGTGTAGTAGTGTATAGTGTAGTAGTGTATAGTGTAGTAGTGTGTAGTGTAGTAGTGTATAGTGTATAGTGTAGTAGTGTATAGTGTATAGTGTAGTAGTGTATAGTGTAGTAGTGTATAGTGTAGTAGTGTATAGTGTAGTAGTGTGTAGTGTAGTAGTGTATAGTGTATAGTGTAGTAGTGTATAGTGTAGTAGTGTATAGTGTAGTAGTGTATAGTGTATAGTGTAGTAGTGTATAGTGTAGTAGTGTATAGTGTAGTAGTGTATAGTGTAGTAGTGTGTAGTGTAGTAGTGTATAGTGTAGTAGTGTATAGTGTAGTAGTGTATAGTGTAGTAGTGTAGTAGTGTATAGTGTAGTAGTGTATAGTGTAGTAGTGTATAGTGTAGTAGTGTATAGTGTAGTAGTGTGTAGTGTAGTAGTGTATAGTGTAGTAGTGTATAGTGTAATAGTGTGTAGTGTAGTAGTGCTATAGTGTAGTAGTGTATAGTGTAGTAGTGTATAGTGTAGTAGTGTATAGATGTAGTAGTTGTATAGTGTAGTAGTTGTATAGTGTAGTTAGTGTATAGTGTAGTGTAGTAGTGTATAGTGTAATAGTGTGTAGTGTAGTAGTGTTGTAGTGTTAGTAGTGTATATGTGTAGTAGTGTTAGTGTAGAGTAGTGTAGTGTATAGTGTAGTGTATTAGTGTATGTAGTGTATAGTGTAGTGTAGTAGTGTATAGTGTAGTGTATAGTGTAGTAGTGTATAGTGTAGTAGTGTGTAGTGTAAGTAGTGTATAGTGTAGTGTAGTAGTGTATAGTGTATAGTGTAGTGTATAGTGTAGTGTATAGTGTAGTAGTGTATAGTGTAGTGTATAGTGTAGTAGTGTATAGTGTAGTAGTGTATAGTGTAGTGTAGTAGTGTATAATGTAGTGTATAGTGTAGTAGTGTATAATGTAGTGTAGTAGTGTATAGTGTAGTGTATAGTGTAGTAGTGTATAATGTAGTGTAGTAGTGTATAGTGTAGTGTATAGTGTAGTAGTGTATAATGTAGTGTAGTAGTGTAGTAGTGTATAGTGTAGTGTATAGTGTAGTAGTGTATAATGTAGTGTAGTAGTGTTACCACTCACATAGGACTATCATTTTTAATGGAAAAGAACGGAAAACGCTGCACTGCGAACATGATAAGGAATGCGACTTTAATAACTTCAAAAAGTAAAAAAAAACAGGCAACACACACACAGACACACACACACACAGACACACACACACACACAGACAGACACACACACACATACAGACACACACACACAGACACACACACACACAGACAGACACACACACACACAGACACACACACACACACACACAGACAGACACACACACACATACAGACACACACACAGACACACACACACACACAGACACACACACATTGACACACACACATAGATACACACACACTGACACACAGACACACACACACACAGACACACACACACACAGACACACACACACACACACACAGACACACACACACAGACACACTGACACACAGACACACACACACACAGACACACACACACAGACACACACACACACATACACACAGACACACACACAGACACACACACACAGACACACACACAGACACACAGACACACACACACAGACACACACACACACAGACACACACTGACACACACACAGACACACACACAGACACACACACACAACACGAACTCATAACTGAGTCTGTAACTCCCCCCTCCACCACCGTCACGTGCACAGCCTCCCTTTGTGACGTCACCAATTCGGGGGCACGTGGGCCTGGGAAGGGGGCGGGGCATCAGAAGGGGGCGGGGGCTTTGTGTGAATTCCCCCCATCCCCCCCCCCCGTCTCCTATTAACCACAATGCATTTCGGCGCTATGTATATACAACATACGTACAACATACATAGAACATACATATAACATACAACGTACACACATTTATATACAGCGTACAACAAACATACACAACATACACACAAACACACATATAACCTACAACATGCATTCAACATACAATACACACACACACACAACATACAACACGCAACACACACGCAACATACAACACGCAACACACACAACATATACACAACATACACACAACACACATACAACACACAACATACACACAACATACAACACACATGCAACACACGTACAACACATGACATCCGTACAACATACAACACACGCACAACACACACGTGACACACGTACAACATACAACACAACATGCAACACACGTACACACATACAACACACGTAAAACACACACGTGACACACGTACAACATACAACATACATACAACACACAACATACACACAACATACAACACACATACAACACACGTACAACACATGACATCCGTACAACATACAACACACGTACAAGATACAACACACGAACAACATACAACACACGTACAACATACACCACACATACAACATACAACACACGTACAACACACATACAACACACTTACAACATACACACAACATGCAACACACATACACCACACATACAACACACAACACACATACAACACACACGTGACACACGTACAACATACACACAACATACACCACACATACAACATACAACACACGTACAACACACACGTGACACACGTACAACACACAACGCAACATGCAACACGCACGTGACACACGTACAACATACACACAACATACACCACACATACAACATATACACAACATACAACATGCATACAACACACAACATACACACAACATACAACACACGTACAACATACAACACACATACAACATGCAACACACGTACAACACACACGTGACACACGTACAACATACAACACAACATGCAACACACGTACAACATACAACGCACGTACAACACACACGTGACACACGTACAACACACAACGCAACATGCAACACACGTACAACATACACCACACATGCAACATACAACGCAACATGCAACACACGTACAACATACACCACACATGCAACATACAACGCAACATACAACACACATGCAACATACAACGCAACATGCAACACACATGCAACATACGTACAACATGCAACACACATGCAACATACGTACAACATGCAACACACATGCAACATACGTACAACATGCAACACACATGCAACATACGTACAACATGCAACACACATGCAACATACGTACAACATGCAACACACATGCAACATACGTACAACATGCAACACACATGCAACATACGTACAACATGCAACACACATGGCAAACACACATGCAACATACATACAACATGCAACACACATACAACATGCAACACGCGTACCTCCTGCTGGAGGTGTGAGAGCGTGCGGGGGAGGGGCTGTGGGCCCAAGCCCAGAGCCCACCACGTGACCCGCCCCGCCCCCCAGAGGGCGAGGCACGTGACCAGGACGACCAACCACGAGGCGAGGGGAGACGAGCAGCAGCAGAAGGGGGCGGGGCAACGGCGGTGGGGGCGTGGTAGAGGGGGACACGTGACCTGGGGGGGGAGGGGTTATAGAGGGGACACGTGACCTGGGGGAGGAGCTAGAGGGGGGCACGTGACCAAGACGACCAACCACGAGACGAGCAGCAGCAGAAGGGGGGCGGGGCAACGGCGGTGGGGGCGTGGTAGAGGGGGACACGTGACCTGGGGGGAGGGGTTAGTGGGAGACACGTGACCGGGGGGGAGGGGCTAGAGGGGGCACGTGACAAGGGGAGGGGCTAGAGGGGACACGTGACAAGGGGGAGGGGCTAGAGGGGGTCACGTGACAAGGTGGGAGGTGCTAGAGGGGTCACGTGACAAGGGGGAGGGGCTAAAGGAGACACGTGACAAGGGGGAGGCGCTAGAGGGAGACACGTGACAAGGGGGAGGGGCTAGAGGAGACACGTGACAAGGGGGGGGGGTGCTAGAGGGGTCACGTGACAAGGGGGGAGGGGCTAGAGGGGACACGTGACAAGGGGGGGAGGGGCTAGAGGGAGACACGTGACAAGGGGGAGGGGCTAGAGGGGACACGTGACAAGGGGAAGGGGCTAGAGGAGGACACGTGACAAGGGGGAGGGGCTAGAGGGGACACGTGACAAGGGGAAGGGGCTAGAGGAGGACACGTGACAAGGGGGAGGGGCTAGAGGAGGACACGTGACAAGGGGGAGGGGCTAGAGGGGGACACGTGACAAGGGGGAGGGGCTGGAGGGGGACACGTGACAAGGGGGGGGCTAGAGGGGACACGTGACAAGGGGGAGGGGGCTAGAGGGGACACGTGACAAGGGGAAGGGGCTAGAGGAGGACACGTGACAAGGGGGGAGGGGCTAGAGGGGGGACACGTGACAAGGGGGGGGGCTAGAGGGGACACGTGACAAGGGGGAGGGGCTAGAGGGGACACGTGACAAGGGGAAGGGGCTAGAGGAGGACATGTGACAAGGGGGAGGGGCTAGAGGGGGACACGTGACAAGGGGGGGGCTAGAGGGGACACGTGACAAGGGGGAGGGGCTAGAGGGGACACGTGACCTGAGGGGGGAGGGCTAGAGGAGACACGTGACAAGGGGGGAGGGGCTAGAGGGAAACACGTGACAAGGGGGGGGGGGCTAGAGGGGCCACGTGACAAGGGGGGGAGGGGCTAGAGGGGACACGTGACAAAGGGGGGGAGGGGCTAGAGGGGACACGTGACAAGGCTAGAGGGGGACACGTGACAAGGGGGGGGGGCTAGAGGGGCCACGTGACAAGGGGGGAGGGGCTAGAGGGGACACGTGACAAGGGGGGGGAGGGGCTAGAGGGGACACGTGACAAGGGGGAGGGGCTAGAGGAGACACGTGACAAAGGGGGGAGGGGCTAGAGGGAGACACGTGACAAGGGGGGGGCTAGAGGGGCCACGTGACAAGGGGGGAGGGGCTAGAGGGGACACGTGACAAGGGGGGGGAGGGGCTAGAGGGGACACGTGACAAGGCTAGAGGGGGACACGTGACAAGGGGGGGGGCTAGAGGGGCCACGTGACAAGGGGGGAGGGGCTAGAGGGGACACGTGACAAGGGGGGGGAGGGGCTAGAGGAGGCCACGTGACAAGGGGGGAGGGGCTAGAGGGGGACACGTGACAAGGGGAGAGACACGTGACAAGGGGGAGGGGCTAGAGGAGGCCACGTGATCAGCGTGGTGAGTGTTCTCACCACGTGGTACGGTGACGCACTTCCGGATGCTCTCGACGCTGGTGTCGTTTCCGGTCACGTGGTCATCCCCCTCCTCCCCCCACCCCTCACCCCCCCGCCCCTCCCCCTTGCTCCTCGCCACCCACGCGCTCACGCACACGTGACTCCCAGCCCCTCCCCCACCGCCCACCCCTCCCCCCAGGGGCAGCCACAGCTGTTGCCTGCGACACGTGACCACGATGCAGCGGGGGGCGGGGCTAGAGGAGGGGGAGGGGCTAGAGGGGGGGCTGGGGGAGGGAGAAGGCGGGGGGGGGGGGGGTTAGAGATGGGGGAGGGGCTAGGGCTTGGTGGGGGAGGGGTTTCTGGGAGGAGCTAGACTAGGGGGAGGGGCCTAGATCAAGGGGGAGGGGCTGGTGAAAGGAGGCGGGGCTAGAGAAAGTGGGAGGGGCCAGTGGAAGGAGGGGCTGGTGAAAGCGGGAGGGGCTATAGAAAGTGGGAGGGGCCAGTGGAAGGAGGGGCTGGTGAAAAGTGGGAGGGGCTAGTGGAAGGAGGCGGGGCTATAGAAAGTGGGAGGGGCCAGTGGAAGGAGGGGCTGGTGAAAGTGGGAGGGGCTATAGAAAGTGGGAGGGGCTAGTGGAAGGAGGGGCTGGTGAAAAGTGGGAGGGGCTAGTGGAAGGAGGCGGGGCTATAGAAAGTGGGAGGGGCTAGGAGGCGGGGGCTAGGAGGCGTGTCTCTCTGGTGTGAGTGAACTGAGGAGGCGTCCCATTGGCTGCTGCCCACCCACCTGACGCACACGCTGAGTCGGTAGGGCTAGAGAGTGGGAGGGGCTAGAGAGAGTGGGAGGGGCTAGAGAGAGTGGGAGGGGCTAGAGAGAGTGGGAGGGGCTAGAGAGAGTGGGAGGGGCTAGAGAGAGTGGGAGGGGCTAGAGAGAGTGGGAGGGGCTAGAGAGAGTGGGAGGGGCTAGAGAGAGTGGGAGGGGCTAGAGAGAGAGTGGGAGGGGCTAGAGAGAGTGGGAGGGGCTAGAGAGAGTGGGAGGAGTCTAGAGAGAGTGGGAGGAGTCTAGAGAGAGTGGGAGGAGTCTAGAGAGAGTGGGAGGGGCTAGAGAGAGTGGGAGGGGCTAGAGAGAGTGGGAGGGGCTAGAGAGAGTGGGAGGGGCTAGAGAGAGTGGGAGGAGTCTAGAGAGAGTGGGAGGGGCTAGAGAGAGTGGGAGGGGCTAGAGAGAGTGGGAGGACTAGAGAGTGGGAGGGGCTAGAGAGAGTGGGAGGGGCTAGAGAGAGTGGGAGGGGCTAGAGAGAGTGGGAGGGGCTAGAGAGAGTGGGAGGGGCTAGAGAGAGTGGGAGGGGCTAGAGAGAGTGGGAGGGGGCTAGAGAGAGTGGGAGGAGTCTAGAGAGAGTGGGAGAGAGAGAGTGGGAGGGGCTAGAGAGAGTGGGAGGGGCTAGAGAGAGAGTGGGAGGAGTCTAGAGAGAGTGGGAGGGGCTAGAGAGAGTGGGAGGGGCCATTGGAAGGAGGCGGGGGGAAGGGAAGGGCTGGGCTAGGAGGCGGGGCTAGGAGGCGGGGCTAGGAGCTTGGGCTAGGAGGCGTGGTCTAGGGGGGCGTGTCTCTGGTGTGAGTGAACTGAGGAGGCTTCCCATTGGCTGCTGCCCACCCACCTGACACACACGCTGAGTCGGTAGGGCAGCTCCCAGGGGGAGTCTGAGAGCACGTGACCACCTGGACCCTGGGGCCCGGCCAGCCTCAACTCCAACACGGGGCCACCACCAACAACAACACCAACA
Organism: Lampetra fluviatilis; assembly: GCF_964198595.1. NCBI lineage: Eukaryota > Metazoa > Chordata > Hyperoartia > Petromyzontiformes > Petromyzontidae > Lampetra > Lampetra fluviatilis. Next base: position 8,165 of record NW_027620927.1, read on the forward strand.
ACATCACCCACAACACTAACAACACCACCAACACCACCACCACCACCAACACTACCACCACCAACACCACCACCACCAACACCACCACCACCAACACCACCACCACCAACACCAACACCACCACCAACACTACCACCACCAACAACAACACCAACAACACCACCACCACCACCACCACCAACACCACCACCAACACCACCACCAACACCACCACCAACACCAATACCACCACCAACACCAATACCACCACCAACAACAACACTAACAACACCACCACCACCAACTCCACCACCACCAACACCACCACCAACACCACCACCACCAACACCACCACCACCAACACCACCACCAACACCACCAACACCACCACCACCAACACCACCAACACCACCACCACCACCAACACCACCACCACCACCACCAACAACACCACCACCACCACCAACACCACCACCACCAACACCACCACCAACACCACCACCAACACCACCACCACCAACAACACCACCACCACCAACACCACCACCAACACCACCACCACCACCACCAACACCACCACCAACACCACCACCACCACCAACACCACCACCACCACCACCACCAACAACACCACCACCACCACCAACACCACCACCACCAACACCACCACCAACACCACCACCAACACCACCACCACCAACAACACCACCACCACCAACACCACCACCAACACCACCACCACCACCACCAACACCACCACCACCAACAACACCACCACCACCAACAACACCACCACCACCAACACCACCACCAACACCACCACCACCACCAACACCACCACCACCAACAACACCACCACCACCAACAACACCACCACCACCACCAACACCACCACCAACACCACCACCACCAACACCACCACCACCACCAACACCACCACCACCAACAACACCACCACCACCACCAACACCACCACCACCACCACCAACACCACCACCAACACCACCACCACCAACACCACCACCAACACCACCACCAACACCACCACCACCAACAACACCACCACCACCAACACCACCACCAACACCACCACCACCACCAACACCACCACCACCAACAACACCACCACCACCAACAACACCACCACCACCAACACCACCACCACCACCTCCTACTGCCCACTCAGGGATCAGGGCGAGTTGCAGATGTGGAGACGTCAGGCGAGCTGGAGGTGGGAGGGGAGGGGGAGGTGGGGGGGAGGGGGAGGTGGGGGGGAGGTGGGGGGGAGGGGGAGGTGGGGGGGAGGTGGGGGGAAGGGGGAGGTGGGGGGGAGGTGGGGGGGAGGGGGAGACGGGGGGAGGAGGAGGGGGGGGTTGGGGGGGGGGGTGGGGGGGAGGGGGAGGTGGGGGGAGGTGGGGGGGAGGGGGAGACGGGGGGGAGGTGGGGGGAAGGGGGAGGTGGGGGGGAGGTGGGGGGGAGGAGGAGGGGGGGGGAGGAGGAGGGGGGGGTTGGGGGGGGGGGGGGTGGGGGAGGGGGAGGTGGGGGGGAGGTGGGGGGGAGGGGGAGGTGGGGGGGAGGTGGGGGGAAGGGGGAGGTGGGGGGGAGGTGGGGGGGAGGGGGAGACGGGGGGAGGAGGAGGGGGGGGTTGGGGGGGGGGGTGGGGGGGAGGGGGAGGTGGGGGGGAGGTGGGGGGGAGGGGGAGACGGGGGGGAGGTGGGGGGAAGGGGGAGGTGGGGGGGAGATGGGGGGGGAGGGGGAGACGGGGGGAGGAGGAGGGGGGGGTTGGGGGGGGGGGGTGGGGGGGAGGGGGAGGTGGGGGGGAGGTGGGGGGGAGGTGGGTAGAGGTGGGGGGGAGGGGGAGGTGGGGGGGAGGTGGGGGGGAGGTGGGGGGGAGGTGGGGGGAGATGGGGGGAGGTGAGGGGGTGGTGGGGGGGAGGGTGGAGGTGGGGGGGAAGGAGGGGGGGGGGTACAGAGGCTTAATGAGGAGAGTCGAGGGAGCTTCCTCTACTCAGCACCACCACCACCTAGTAGTGGTGGTGGTGGTGCTGAGTGGGTGTGGTTAGTGGTGGTGGTGGTGCTGAGTGGGCGTGGTTATGCTAATGAGTAGGTGTTCTAACTGGTAGGCGTGGTTATGCTAATGAGTAGGAGTGGCTTTTCTAGTGGGTGGGCGTGGTTATGCTAATGAGTAGGAGTGAACGTTCTAGCAGGTGGGCGTGGTTATGCTAATGAGTAGGAGTGGCTTTTCTAGTGGGTGGGCGTTGTTATGCTAATGAGCAGGAGTGGCTGTTCTAACTGGTGGGCGTGGTTATGCTAATGAGTAGGAGTGGCTGTTCTAACGGGTGGGCGTGGTTATGCTAATGAGTAGGCGTGGCTGTTCTAACGGGTGGGCGTGGTTATGCTAATGAGTAGGAGTGGCCGTTCTAACGGGTGGGCGTGGTTATGCTAATGAGTAGGAGTGGCTGTTCTAGCGGGTGGGCGTGGTTATGCTAATGAGTAGGAGTGGCCGTTCTAGCGGGTGGGCGTGGTTATGCTAATGAGTAGGAGTGGCTGTTCTAGCGGGTGGGCGTGGTTATGCTAATGAGCAGGAGTGGCTGTTCTAGCGGGTGGGCGTGGTTATGCTAATGAGTAGGAGTGGCTGTTCTAACGGGTGGGCGTGGTTATGCTAATGAGTAGGAGTGGATGTTCTAGCAGGTGGGCGTGGTTATGCTAATGAGCAGGAGTGGCTGTTCTAACGGGTGGGCGTGGTTATGCTAATGAGTAGGAGTGGATGTTCTAGCAGGTGGGCGTGGTTATGCTAATGAGCAGGAGTGGCTGTTCTAACGGGTGGGCGTGGTTATGCTAATGAGTAGGAGTGGATGTTCTAGCAGGTGGGCGTGGTTATGCTAATGAGCAGGAGTGGCTGTTCTAACGGGTGGGCGTGGTTATGCTAATGAGTAGGCGTGGCTGTTCTAACAGGTGGGCGTGGTTATGCTAATGAGCAGGCGTGGCTGTTCTAGCGGGTGGGCGTGGTTATGCTAATGAGTAGGCGTGGCTGTTCTAACTGGTGGGCGTGGTTATGCTAATGAGTAGGAGTGGCTGTTCTAGCGGGTGGGCGTGGTTATGCTAATGAGGGGAGGCGTGTCTATGCTAATGAGGGCTCACTGTGGTCACGTGGGCAGAAGGGCGGGGCCGTGGTGACCCAGGGGGAGCAGACGCGTCGGGGGGTCACGTGACCTGACCCGGAAGTGGTAGCAGCTCCCCGCGGCGAGGTCACGGGAGAGGTCACAGCGCATGGTGACCTCAGCGGGGTCACGGGAGGTCACGGTGGGGTCACTGGGGGTCACGGCGGGGTCACTGGGGGTCACGGCGGGGTCACGGGAGGTCACGCAGCCCCTGATGCGTTGCCATGGAAGGTTGTGAGCCTCCTCGAATGATCTGAAACAACAAAAACAGCATCATCATCATCAGCAGCATCATCAGCAGCATCAGCAACATCATCAGCATCATCATCAACAACATCATCAACAACATCAGCATCATCATCAGCATCATTATCAGCATCATCAGCAACATCATCATCAGCAACATCATCAGCAACATCATCAGCAACATCATCAGCATCATCATCAACAACATCATCAACAACATCATCAGCAACATCATCAGCATCATCATCAGCAGCATCATCAACAACATCATCAGCAACATCATCATCAGCAACATCATCAGCAACATCATCAGCAACATCATCAGCATCATCATCAACAACATCATCAACAACATCATCAGCAGCAACATCATCAGCATCATCATCAGCAGCATCATCAACAACATCATCAGCAACATCATCAGCATCATTATCAGCATCATCAGCAATATCATCATCAGCAACATCATCAGCAGCATCATCAGCAACATCATCATCATCATCATCAGCAACATCATCATCATCATCATCAGCAACATCATCATCAGCAACATCATCAGCAGCATCATCAGCAACATCATCAGCATCATCATCAGCATCATTATCAGCAGCATCATCAGCAACATCATCATCAGCATCATCATCAGCATCATCAGCATCATCATCAGCATCATCAGCATCATCATTATCAGCATCATCAGTATTATCATCAGCATCATCAGCATCATCATCAGTATCATCATTATCAGCATCATCAGTATTATCAGCATCAGCAGCATCATCAGCATCATCATTATCAGCATCATCAGTATTATCAGCAACATCATCATCAGCATCATCATCAGCATAACATCCACATCATCATGTTGATGGACAGTCTTATCTATGGGATGATGGTGCTGCTGATGCTGCTGCTGATGATGCTGATGATGATGCTGATGTTGATGATCATGCTGATTGTGATGATGATGATCCTGATTATGATGCTGATTGTGATGATGATGATGCTGATTATGATGTTGATGATGCTGATGCTGCTGCTGATGATGTTGATGGTGATGATGCTGATTGTGATGATGATGATTGTGATGCTGATGATGATTGTGATGCTGATGATGCTGATGCTGATGATGATTGTGATGATGATGCTGATGCTGATGATGTTGATGATGATGCTGATCATAATGCTGATGGTGATGATGCTGATTGTGATGCTGATGATGATTGTGATGCTGATGATTGTGATGCTGCTGATGATGATGCTGCTGCTGATGATGCTGATGATGATGATCATGATGCTGATGGTGATGATGCTGATTGTGATGCTGATTGTGATGCTGATGATGATGCTGCTGATGATGCTGATACTGATGATGCTGATGATGATGCTGATTGCGTTACGTACCCGCGGTACTCAGCAATGTAGGAGAGGCTCTGGAGCAGATGATGATGTTGCTGATGATGATGCTCCTGATGATGTTGATGCTGATGATGCTGCTGCTGATGATGTTGCTGATGATGATTTTGCTGATGATGATGACGAGGGGATATCCACTGCAAAGTGTGATTGAAGTTTACAGAGATGAGACGCAGATGAAGAGGTGGAGGTGGTGGAGGAGGTGGTGGTGGAGGTGGAGTTGGTGGAGGTGGTGGAGGTGGTGGAGGTGGTGGAGGAGGTGGTGGTGGTGGTGGAGGTGGTGGTGGAGGAGGTGGTGGTGGTGGTGGTGGAGGTGGTGGTGGAGGTGGTGGTGGAGGTGGTGGTGGAGGTGGTGGTGGAGGTGGTGCTGGTGGTGGTGGTGGAGGTGGTGGTGGAGGTGGTGGTGGAGGTGGTGCTGGTGGTGGTGGTGGAGGTGGTGGTGGAGGTGGTGGTGGTGGTGGTGGTGGAGGTGGAGTTGGTGGAGGTGGTGGAGGTGGTGGAGGTGGTGGAGGAGGTGGTGGTGGTGGTGGTGGAGATGGTGGAGGTGGAGGTGGAGCTGGAGGCGACTGCCATCTGAGGGCTGAGAAGAGTGCACAGACAAAGCTCCCCCAGGTAGCCTCCAGCAGGCGGAGAGCAGGGGGGAGGGGGGGAGGGGGGTGGGGGGGAGGGGTGGAGGGGGATGAGGGGGAGGGGTGGAGGGGGATGGGGGGGAGGGGTGGAGGGGGTGGGGGGGAGGGGTGGAGAGGGATGGGGGGAGGGGTGGGGGGGGATGGGGGGGAGGGGTGGAGGGGGATGGGGGGAGGGGTGGAGGGGGATGGGGGGGAGGGGTGGAGGGGGTGGGGGGGAGGGGTGGAGAGGGATGGGGGGGAGGGGTGGAGGGGGATGGGGGGAGGGGTGGAGGGGGATGGGGGGGAGGGGTGGAGGGGGATGAGGGGGAGGGGTGGAGGGGGATGGGGGGGAGGGGTGGAGGGGGTGGGGGGGAGGGGTGGAGAGGGATGGGGGGAGGGGTGGGGGGGGATGGGGGGGAGGGGTGGAGGGGGATGGGGGGAGGGGTGGAGGGGGATGGGGGGGAGGGGTGGAGGGGGTGGGGGGGAGGGGTGGAGAGGGATGGGGGGAGGGGTGGAGGGGGATGGGGGGGAGGGGTGGAGGGGGTGGGGGGGAGGGGTGGAGAGGGATGGGGGGAGGGGTGGAGGGGGATGGGGGGGAGGGGTGGAGGGGGTGGGGGGGAGGGGTGGAGAGGGATGGGGGGAGGGGTGGAGGGGGATGGGGGGGAGGGGTGGAGGGGGATGGGGGGGAGGGGTGGAGGGGGATGGGGGGGAGGGGTGGAGGGGGATGGGGGGGAGGGGTGGAGGGGGATGGGGGGGAGGGGTGGAGGGGGATGGGGGGGAGGGGTGGGGGGGGATGGGGGGGAGGGGTGGAGGGGGATGGGGGGGAGGGGTGGAGGGGGATGGGGGGGAGGGGTGGGGGGGGATGGGGGGGAGGGGTGGAGGGGGATGGGGGGGAGGGGTGGAGGGGGATGGGGGGGAGGGGTGGAGGGGGTGGGGGGGAGGGGTGGAGAGGGATGGGGGGAGGGGTGGAGGGGGATGGGGGGAGGGGTGGAGGGGGTGGGGGGGTGGGTGGAGAGGGATGGGGGGAGGGGTGGAGGGGGATGGGGGGGAGGGGTGGAGGGGGATGGGGGGGAGGGGTGGAGGGGGATGGGGGGAGGGGTGGAGGGGGATGGGGGGGAGGGGTGGAGGGGGATGGGGGGGAGGGGTGGAGGGGGATGGGGGGTGGGGTGGAGGGGGATGGGGGGGAGGGGTGGGGGGGGATGGGGGGGAGGGGTGGAGGGGGATGGGGGGAGGGTGGAGGGGGTGGGGGGGAGGGGTGGGGGGGATGGGGGGGGGGGTGGAGGGGGATGGGGGGGTGGGGTGGAGGGGGATGGGGGGGAGGGGTGGTGGGGGTGGGGGGGAGGGGTGGGGGGGATGGGGGGGAGGGGTGGAGGGGGATGGGGGGGAGGGGTGGTGGGGGATGGGGGGGTGGGGTGGAGGGGGTTGGGGGGAGGGGTGGAGGGGGATGGGGGGGGTGGGTGGGGGGGATGGGGGGAGGGTGGGGGGGATGGGGGGGGGGGTGGGGGGATGGGGGGTGGGGTGGGGGGGATGGGGGGGAGGGGTGGTGGGGGATGGGGGGGAGGGGTGGAGGGGGATGGGGGGGTGGGGTGGAGGGGGTGGGGGGGAGGGGTGGGGGGGGTGGGGGGGGGGGTGGGGGGGGTGGGGGGGAGGGGTGGAGGGGGATGGGGGGGTGGGGTGGGGGGGGTGGGGGGGTGGGGGGGGGGGGTGGGGGGGTGGGGTGGGGGGGTGGGGGGGTGGGGTGGGGGGGTGGGGGGGGGTGGTGGGGGGGTGGGGGGTGGGGGGGTGGGGGGGTGGGGGGTGGGGGGGAGGGGGTGGGGGGGGTGGGGGGGGAGGGGTGGGGGGGGTGGGGGGGGTGGGGTGGGGGGGGTGGGGGGGGGGGGTGGGGGGGGTGGGGGGGTGGGGGTGGGGGGGGGTGGGGGGGAGGGGGTGGGGGGGTGGGGGGGAGGGGTGGGGGGGTGGGGGGGGGGGTGGAGGGGGGTGGGGGGGTGGGGGTGGGGGGGGGGTGGGGGGGTGGGGGGGGGGGGGGGTGGAGGGGGTGGGGGGGGTGGGGTGGTGGGGGTGGGGGGGGGGTGGGGGGGTGGGGGGGGGGGTGGGGGGGGTGGGGGGGTGGGGTGGAGGGGGTGGGGGGGGTGGGGGTGGGGGGGGTGGGGGGGTGGGGGTGGGGGGGTGGGGGGGGGTGGGGGGGTGGGGGTGGGGGGGGGTGGGGGGGGTGGGGGGGGTGGGGGGGTGGGGTGGGGGGGGGGGTGGTGGGGGTGGGGGGGGGGGGGTGGGGGGGTGGGGTGGTGGGGGATGGGGGGGGGGGGTGGGGGGGGTGGGGGGGGTGGGGTGGGGGGGGTGGGGGGGGTGGGGTGGAGGGGGGGTGGGGGGGGGGGTGGGGGGGTGGGGGGGGAGGGGTGGAGGGGGTGGGGGGAGGGGTGGAGGGGGATGGGGGGGGGGGTGGAGGGGGTGGGGGGGAGGGGTGGAGGGGGGGTGGGGGGGAGGGGGTGGAGGGGGGTGGGGGGGTGGGGTGGGTGGGGGGGTGGGGGGAGGGGTGGAGGGGGATGGGGGGGTGGGGTGGAGGGGGTGGGGGGGGTGGGGATGGGGGGTGGGGTGGGGGGGTGGGGGGGGGTGGTGGGGGGATGGGGGGGGGGTGGAGGGGGATGGGGGGGAGGGGTGGAGGGGGATGAGGGGGAGGGGTGGAGGGGGTGGGGGGGAGGGGTGGAGGGGGATGGGGGGGGGGGTGGAGGGGGGTGGGGGGGAGGGGTGGAGGGGGATGGGGGGGAGGGGTGGAGGGGGATGGGGGGGGTGGGGTGGAGGGGGATGGGGGGAGGGGTGGAGGGGGTGGGGGGGAGGGGTGGAGGGGGTGGGGGGAGGGGTGGTGGGGGTGGGGGGAGGGGGTGGGGGGGTGGGGGGAGGGGTGGAGGGGGGTGGGGGGGAGGGGTGGGGGGGTGGTGGGGGGGGGGTGGGGGGGGTGGGGGGGGGGGGGTGGGGGGGGTGGGGGGGAGGGGTGGAGGGGGATGGGGGGGGGGTGGAGGGGGTGGGGGGGGAGGGGTGGAGGGGGTGGGGGGGGGGGTGGAGGGGGATGGGGGGGAGGGGTGGAGGGGGATGGGGGGGAGGGGTGGAGGGGGATGGGGGGGGGGTGGAGGGGGATGGGGGGGAGGGGTGGAGGGGGATGGGGGGGAGGGGTGGAGGGGGATGGGGGGGAGGGGTGGAGGGGGTGGGGGGGGGGTGGGGGGGATGGGGGAGGGGTGAGGGGGATGGGGTGGAGGGGTGAGGGGGAGGGGTGGGGGGTGAGGGGGAGGGGTGGAGGGGGATGAGGGGGGGGTGGAGGGGGGTGAGGGGGAGGGGTGGGGGGGATGGGGGGGAGGGGTGGGGGGGAGGGGTGGAGGGGGATGGGGGGGAGGGGGATGGGGGGGAGGGGTGGAGGGGGATGGGGGGAGGGGGATGGGGGGGAGGGGTGGGGGGGGAGGGGTGGAGGGGGATGGGGGGGAGGGGTGGGGGGGAGGGGTGGAGGGGGATGGGGGGAGGGGGATGGGGGGAGGGGTGGAGGGGGATGAGGGGGAGGGGTGGAGGGGGATGGGGGGGAGGGGTGGGGGGGATGAGGGGGAGGGGTGGAGGGGGATGGGGGGAGGGGTGGGGGGGGATGGGGGGGAGGGGTGGGGGGGATGAGGGGGAGGGGTGGAGGGGGGTGAGGGGGGAGGGGTGGAGGGGGATGAGGGGGAGGGGTGGAGGGGGATGGGGGGGAGGGGTGGAGGGGGATGGGGGGAGGGGTGGAGGGGGATGAGGGGGAGGGGTGGAGGGGGATGGGGGGAGGGGTGGAGGGGGATGGGGGGGAGGGGTGGAGGGGGATGGGGGGGAGGGGTGGAGGGGGATGGGGGGGAGGGGCTGTCACTCACGAGACGTCATCGACGTTAGAATCGCCACACCGATGAT
>NW_027620928.1:15000-22500 GCF_964198595.1 Lampetra fluviatilis
CATCAACATCATCATCATCAACATCATCAACATCATCAACAACATCATCAACAACATCAACATCATCATCATCAACATCATCAACAACATCAACAACATCATCAACAACATCAACATCATCATCATCAACATCATCAACATCATCAACATCATCATCAACATCATCAACATCATCAACAACATCATCAACAACATCAACATCATCATCATCAACATCATCAACATCATCATCATCATCATCAACACCATCATCATCATCAACACCATCAACATCAACATCATCAACATCATCAACATCAACACCATCACCATCAACATCATCATCAACATCATCAACATCATCATCATCAACATCATCATCATCATCAACATCACCATCATCAACAACATCATCAACATCATCATCATCAACATCATCAACATCATCATCATCAACAACATCAACATCATCATCATCAACATCATCAACATCATCAACAACATCATCAACAACATCAACATCATCAACATCATCATCATCAACATCATCAACATCATCATCATCAACAACATCAACATCATCATCATCAACATCATCAACATCATCAACAACATCATCAACAACATCAACATCATCATCATCAACATCATCAACAACATCAACAACATCATCAACAACATCAACATCATCATCATCAACATCATCAACAACATCAACAACATCATCAACAACATCAACATCATCATCATCAACATCATCAACATCATCAACATCATCAACACCATCATCATCATCAACATCATCATCAACATCATCAACATCAACATCATCAACATCATCAACATCAACACCATCACCATCAACATCATCATCAACATCATCAACATCATCATCATCAACAACAGCATCATCAACATCATCATCATCATCATCAACAACATCAACATCATCATCATCATCATCATCAACAACATCAACATCATCAACATCATCATCATCAACATCATCAACACCATCATCATCATCAACATCATCATCGACATCATCAACATCATCATCATCATCAACATCACCATCATCAACAACATCATCAACATCATCATCATCAACATCATCAACATCATCATCATCAACAACATCAACATCATCATCATCAACATCATCATCATCAACATCATCAACATCATCAACAACATCATCAACAACATCAACATCATCATCATCATCATCAACAACATCAACAACATCATCAACAACATCAACATCATCATCATCATCAACAACATCAACATCATCATCATCATCAACATCATCATCATCAACATCATCAACATCATCATCATCAACAACATCAACATCATCATCATCAACATCATCATCATCAACATCATCAACATCATCATCATCAACAACATCAACATCATCATCATCAACATCATCATCATCAACATCATCAACATCATCATCAACATCATCAACAACATCAACATCATCATCATCAACATCATCATCATCGACATCATCATCACCATCACTCTGCACCTCCAGCACCACCACGCCCTGCTGCAGATTCAGCAGCGTCTACACAGACATCAACGTCATCACCATCAACATCACCACCATCAACACCATCATCATCACCACCATCACCACCATCATCATCACCACCATCACCACCATCACCATCACCACCATCATCATCATCACCACCATCACCACCACCAACACCATCACCATCATCACCATCATCACCATCACCATCATCACCACCAACACTATCATCATCAACATCACCAACATCACCACCACCATCACCACCACCACCATCACCACCATCATCATCACCACCATCACCAACAACACCATCACTCACTCACACACTCACTCACTCAGTGAGTGAGTGTGTGAGTGAGTGAGTGAGTGACTGAGTGAGTGTATGAGTGAGTGTATGAGTGAGTGAGTGTATGAGTGAGTGAGTGTATGAGTGAGTGAGTGAGTGTATGAGTGAGTGAGTGTATGAGTGAGTGAGTGTATGAGTGAGTGAGTGAGTGTATGAGTGAGTGAGTGTATGAGTGAGTGTATGAGTGAGTGTATGAGTGAGTGTATGAGTGACTGAGTGAGTGTATGAGTGAGTGAGTGTATGAGTGAGTGAGTGAGTGTATGAGTGAGTGAGTGTATGAGTGAGTGTGTGAGTGAGTGAGTGAGTGACTGAGTGAGTGTATGAGTGAGTGAGTGTATGAGTGAGTGAGTGAGTGTATGAGTGAGTGAGTGTATGAGTGAGTGAGTGAGTGTATGAGTGAGTGTATGAGTGAGTGTATGAGTGAGTGTATGAGTGAGTGAGTGAGTGTATGAGTGAGTGAGTGAGTGTATGAGTGAGTGTATGAGTGAGTGAGTGTATGAGTGAGTGAGTGTATGAGTGAGTGTATGAGTGAGTGAGTGTATGAGTGAGTGAGTGTATGAGTGAGTGTATGAGTGAGTGAGTGAGTGTATGAGTGAGTGAGTGAGTGTATGAGTGAGTGAGTGTATGAGTGAGTGAGTGAGTGTATGAATGAGTGAGTGAGTGAGTGTATGAGTGAGTGTATGAGTGAGTGAGTGAGTGTATGAATGAGTAAGTGAGTGAGTGTATGAGTGTATGAGTGAGTGAGTGTATGAGTGAGTGAGTGTATGAGTGAGTGAGTGTGTGAGTGAGTGAGTGTATGAGTGAGTGAGTGTATGAGTGAGTGTATGAGTGAGTGAGTGTGTGAGTGAGTGAGTGAATGAGTGAGTGAGTGTATGAGTGAGTGAGTGTATGAGTGAGTGTATGAGTGAGTGAGTGTATGAGTGAGTGAGTGTGTGAGTGAGTGAGTGTATGAGTGAGTGAGTGTATGAGTGAGTGAGTGTATGAGTGAGTGTATGAGTGAGTGAGTGTATGAGTGAGTGAGTGTATGAGTGAGTGAGTGTATGAGTGAGTGTATGAGTGAGTGTATGAGTGACTGAGTGTATGAGTGAGTGAGTGTGTGAGTGAGTGAGTGTGTGAGTGAGTGAGTGTATGAGTGAGTGAGTGTATGAGTGAGTGAGTGTGTGAGTGAGTGAGTGTATGAGTGAGTGAGTGTGTGAGTGAGTGAGTGTGTGAGTGAGTGAGTGTATGAGTGAGTGAGTGTATGAGTGAGTGAGTGAGTGTGTGAGTGAGTGAATGAGTGAGTGAGTGAGTGTATGAGTGAGTGTATGAGTGAGTGAGTGAGTGTATGAGTGAGTGTATGAGTGTATGTGTGAGTGTATGAGTGAGTGAGTGTATGAGTGAGTGAGTGTATGAGTGAGTGAGTGAGTGTATGAGTGAGTGAGTGAGTGTATGAGTGAGTGAGTGAGTGTATGAGTGAGTGAGTGTATAAGTGAGTGAGTGAGTGTATGAGTGAGTGAGTGTATGAGTGAGTGAGTGAGTGTATGAGTGAGTGAGTGAGTGTATGAGTGAGTGTATGAGTGAGTGTATGAGTGAGTGAGTGTGTGAGTGAGTGAGTGTATGAGTGAGTGAGTGTATGAGTGAGTGAGTGTATGAGTGAGTGTATGAGTGAGTGAGTGTATGAGTGAGTGAGTGTGTGAGTGAGTGAGTGTATGAGTGAGTGAGTGTATGAGTGAGTGAGTGTATGAGTGAGTGTATGAGTGAGTGAGTGTATGAGTGAGTGAGTGTATGAGTGAGTGAGTGTATGAGTGAGTGAGTGTATGAGTGAGTGTATGAGTGAGTGTATGAGTGAGTGAATGAGTGTATGAGTGAGTGAGTGTGTGAGTGAGTGAGTGTATGAGTGAGTGAGTGTGTGAGTGAGTGAGTGTGTGAGTGAGTGAGTGTATGAGTGAGTGAGTGTATGAGTGAGTGAGTGTATGAGTGAGTGAGTGTATGAGTGAGTGAGTGTATGAGTGAGTGAGTGTATGAGTGAGTGAGTGTATGAGTGAGTGTATGAGTGAGTGTATGAGTGACTGAGTGAGTGAATGAGTGAGTGAGTGAGTGTATGAGTGAGTGAGTGTATGAGTGAGTGTATGAGTGAGTGAGTGAGTGAGTGTATGAGTGAGTGTATGAGTGAGTGAGTGTATGAGTGACTGAGTGAGTGAGTGTATGAGTGAGTGAGTGTATGAGTGAGTGTATGAGTGAGTGAGTGTATGAGTGAGTGTATGAGTGAGTGTATGAGTGAGTGAGTGTATGAGTGAGTGTATGAGTGAGTGAGTGTATGAGTGAGTGTATGAGTGAGTGTATGAGTGAGTGAGTGTATGAGTGAGTGTATGAGTGAGTGAGTGTATGAGTGACTGAGTGAGTGAGTGTATGAGTGAGTGAGTGTATGAGTGAGTGTATGAGTGAGTGAGTGTATGAGTGAGTGTATGAGTGAGTGTATGAGTGAGTGAGTGTATGAGTGACTGAGTGAGTGAGTGTATGAGTGAGTGAGTGTATGAGTGAGTGTATGAGTGAGTGAGTGTATGAGTGAGTGTATGAGTGAGTGAGTGAGTGTATGAGTGAGTGAGTGTATGAGTGAGTGTATGAGTGAGTGTATGAGTGAGTGTATGAGTGAGTGGGTGTATGAGTGAGTGAGTGTATGAGTGAGTGTATGAGTGAGTGAGTGAGTGTATGAGTGAGTGAGTGTATGAGTGAGTGAGTGTATGAGTGAGTGTATGAGTGAGTGTATGAGTGAGTGAGTGAGTGTATGAGTGAGTGTATGAGTGAGTGAGTGTATGAGTGAGTGTATGAGTGAGTGAGTGTATGAGTGAGTGTATGAGTGAGTGAGTGAGTGTATGAGTGAGTGAGTGAGTGTATGAGTGAGTGAGTGTATGAGTGAGTGAGTGTATGAGTGAGTGTATGAGTGAGTGTATGAGTGAGTGAGTGAGTGTATGAGTGAGTGAGTGAGTGTATGAGTGAGTGTATGAGTGAGTGAGTGTATGAGTGAGTGAGTGTATGAGTGAGTGTATGAGTGAGTGAGTGTATGAGTGAGTGAGTGTATGAGTGAGTGTATGAGTGAGTGAGTGAGTGTATGAGTGAGTGAGTGAGTGTATGAGTGAGTGAGTGTATGAGTGAGTGAGTGAGTGTATGAATGAGTGAGTGAGTGAGTGTATGAGTGAGTGTATGAGTGAGTGAGTGAGTGAGTGTATGAATGAGTAAGTGAGTGAGTGTATGTGTGAGTGTATGAGTGAGTGAGTGTATGAGTGAGTGAGTGTGTGAGTGAGTGAGTGAATGAGTGAGTGAGTGTATGAGTGAGTGAGTGTATGAGTGAGTGTATGAGTGAGTGAGTGTATGAGTGAGTGAGTGTGTGAGTGAGTGAGTGTATGAGTGAGTGAGTGTATGAGTGAGTGAGTGTATGAGTGAGTGTATGAGTGAGTGAGTGTATGAGTGAGTGAGTGTATGAGTGAGTGAGTGTATGAGTGAGTGAGTGTATGAGTGAGTGTATGAGTGACTGAGTGAGTGAATGAGTGTATGAGTGAGTGAGTGTGTGAGTGAGTGAGTGTATGAGTGAGTGAGTGTGTGAGTGAGTGAGTGTATGAGTGAGTGAGTGTATGAGTGAGTGAGTGAGTGACTGAGTGAGTGAATGAGTGAGTGAGTGAGTGTATGAGTGAGTGAGTGTATGAGTGAGTGAGTGTATGAGTGAGTGAGTGTATGAGTGAGTGAGTGTGTGAGTGAGTGAGTGTATGAGTGAGTGAGTGTGTGAGTGAGTGAGTGAGTGTATGAGTGAGTGAGTGTATGAGTGAGTGAGTGTGTGAGTGAGTGAGTGTATGAGTGAGTGAGTGTATGAGTGAGTGAGTGTATGAGTGAGTGTATGAGTGAGTGAGTGTATGAGTGAGTGAGTGTATGAGTGAGTGTATGAGTGAGTGAGTGTATGAGTGAGTGTATGAGTGAGTGTATGAGTGAGTGAGTGTATGAGTGACTGAGTGAGTGAGTGTATGAGTGAGTGAGTGTATGAGTGAGTGTATGAGTGAGTGTATGAGTGACTGAGTGAGTGAATGAGTGAGTGAGTGAGTGTATGAGTGAGTGAGTGTATGAGTGAGTGTATGAGTGAGTGAGTGTATGAGTGAGTGTATGAGTGAGTGAGTGTATGAGTGACTGAGTGAGTGAGTGTATGAGTGAGTGAGTGTATGAGTGAGTGTATGAGTGAGTGAGTGTATGAGTGAGTGTATGAGTGAGTGTATGAGTGAGTGAGTGTATGAGTGACTGAGTGAGTGAGTGTATGAGTGAGTGAGTGTATGAGTGAGTGTATGAGTGAGTGAGTGTATGAGTGAGTGTATGAGTGAGTGAGTGAGTGTATGAGTGAGTGAGTGTATGAGTGAGTGTATGAGTGAGTGTATGAGTGAGTGTATGAGTGAGTGGGTGTATGAGTGAGTGAGTGTATGAGTGAGTGTATGAGTGAGTGAGTGAGTGTATGAGTGAGTGAGTGTATGAGTGAGTGAGTGTATGAGTGAGTGTATGAGTGAGTGTATGAGTGAGTGAGTGAGTGTATGAGTGAGTGTATGAGTGAGTGAGTGTATGAGTGAGTGTATGAGTGAGTGAGTGTATGAGTGAGTGAGTGTATGAGTGAGTGAGTGTGTGAGTGAGTGAGTGAGTGTATGAGTGAGTGAGTGTATGAGTGAGTGAGTGTGTGAGTGAGTGAGTGTATGAGTGAGTGAGTGTATGAGTGAGTGAGTGTATGAGTGAGTGTATGAGTGAGTGAGTGTATGAGTGAGTGAGTGTATGAGTGAGTGTATGAGTGAGTGAGTGTGTGAGTGAGCGAGTGTATGAGTGAGTGAGTGTATGAGTGAGTGAGTGTGTGAGTGAGCGAGTGTATGAGTGAGTGAGTGTATGAGTGAGTGAGTGTATGAGTGAGTGTATGAGTGAGTGAGTGTATGAGTGAGTGAGTGTATGAGTGAGTGAGTGTATGAGTGAGTGTATGAGTGAGTGTATGAGTGACTGAGTGAGTGAATGAGTGAGTGAGTGAGTGTATGAGTGAGTGAGTGTATGAGTGAGTGTATGAGTGAGTGAGTGTATGAGTGAGTGTATGAGTGAGTGAGTGTATGAGTGACTGAGTGAGTGAGTGTATGAGTGAGTGAGTGTATGAGTGAGTGTATGAGTGAGTGAGTGTATGAGTGAGTGTATGAGTGAGTGTATGAGTGAGTGAGTGTATGAGTGACTGAGTGAGTGAGTGTATGAGTGAGTGAGTGTATGAGTGAGTGTATGAGTGAGTGAGTGTATGAGTGAGTGTATGAGTGAGTGAGTGAGTGTATGAGTGAGTGAGTGTATGAGTGAGTGTATGAGTGAGTGTATGAGTGAGTGTATGAGTGAGTGGGTGTATGAGTGAGTGAGTGTATGAGTGAGTGTATGAGTGAGTGAGTGAGTGTATGAGTGAGTGAGTGTATGAGTGAGTGAGTGTATGAGTGAGTGTATGAGTGAGTGTATGAGTGAGTGAGTGAGTGTATGAGTGAGTGTATGAGTGAGTGAGTGTATGAGTGAGTGTATGAGTGAGTGAGTGTATGAGTGAGTGTATGAGTGAGTGAGTGAGTGTATGAGTGAGTGAGTGAGTGTATGAGTGAGTGAGTGT
>NW_027620928.1:27500-42150 GCF_964198595.1 Lampetra fluviatilis
TGGGACATGGTGGTGTAGAACTGCCTCAGTGGAAGGTCACTCAGCACCTAGAGAGACACAGAGACAGAGAGAGAGACAGGGAGACACACAGAGAGACACACAGAGAGACAGAGAGACACACAGAGAGACACACAGTGACCAGGTCCCCCGTGTAGCGTGAGGTGCGCATGCGGTACTGGGACATGGTGGTGTAGAACTGCCTCAGTGGAAGGTCACTCAGCACCTACATAGACACAGAGACACGCAGAGAGACAGAGAGACACACAGAGAGACAGAGAGACACACACAGAGAGACACAGAGACACACACAGAGAGACAGAGAGACACACACAGAGAGACACAGAGACACACACAGAGAGACACACACACAGAGAGACACAGAGACACACACAGAGAGACACACACACAGAGAGACACAGAGACACACACAGAGAGACACACACACAGAGAGACACAGAGAGACACACACAGAGAGACACAGAGAGACACACAGAGAGACAGAGAGACACACACAGAGAGACACACACAGAGAGACACAGAGACACACACAGAGAGACACACACACAGAGAGACACAGAGACACACACAGAGAGACACACACACAGAGAGACACAGAGAGACACACAGAGAGACACAGAGACACACACAGAGAGACACACACAGAGAGACACAGAGACACACACAGAGAGACACACACACAGAGAGACACAGAGAGACACACACAGAGAGACACAGACACACAGAGAGACACACACAGAGAGACACACAGAGACACACACAGAGAGACACACACAGAGAGACACACAGAGAGACACACACAGAGAGACACAGACACACAGAGAGACACACACAGAGACACACAGAGACACACACACAGAGACACACACAGAGAGACACACAGAGAGACACACAGAGACACACACAGAGACACACACAGAGACACACACAGAGAGACACACAGAGAGACACACACAGAGACACACAGAGAGACACACACAGAGAGACACACAGAGAGACACAGAGACAGAGAGACACACACCTTCTCGAGGTTTGCTGTCGTGGTCTCTGTCCCCACGGGGACGTCGTGAACGTGGTACAGACACAGAGACACACACAGAGACACACAGAGAGACACAGAGACAGAGAGACACACAGAGACACACAGAGACACACAGAGACACACAGAGACACACAGAGAGACACACACAGAGAGACACACACAGAGAGACACCACAGAGACACACACAGAGAGACACAGAGACAGAGAGACACACACCTTCTCGAGGTTTTCTGTCGTGGTCTCTGTCCCCACGGGGACGTCGTGAACGTGGTACAGACACACAGAGAGACACACAGAGACACACAGAGAGACACAGAGACAGAGAGACACACAGAGACACACAGAGACACACAGAGACACACAGAGACACACAGAGAGACACACACAGACACACACCTTCTCGAGGTTTGCTGTCGTGGTCTCTGTCCCCACGGGGACGTCGTGAACGTGGTACAGACACACAGAGAGACACACACAGAGAGACACACACAGAGAGACACACACAGAGACACACACAGAGAGACACAGAGACAGAGAGACACACACCTTCTCGAGGTTTGCTGTCGTGGTCTCTGTCCCCACGGGGACGTCGTGAACGTGGTACAGACACAGAGACACACACAGAGAGACACACACAGAGAGACACACACAGAGAGACACAGAGACACACACAGAGAGACACACACAGAGAGACACACACAGAGAGACACACACAGAGAGACACACACAGAGAGACACAGAGACACACACAGAGAGACACACACAGAGACACACACAGAGAGACACAGAGACAGAGAGACACACACCTTCTCGAGGTTTTCTGTCGTGGTCTCTGTCCCCACGGGGACATCGTGAACGTGGTACAGACACAGAGACACACACAGAGAGACACACACAGACACACACAGAGACACACACAGAGAGACACACACAGAGAGACACAGAGACAGACAGACACACACCTTCTCGAGGTTTGCTGTCGTGGTCTCTGTCCCCACGGGGACGTCGTGAACGTGGTACAGACACAGAGACACACACAGAGAGACACACACAGAGAGACACACACAGAGACACACACAGAGAGACACAGAGACAGAGAGACACACACCTTCTCGAGGTTTTCTGTCGTGGTCTCTGTCCCCACGGGGACGTCGTGAACGTGGTACAGACACACAGAGAGACACACACAGAGACACACACAGACACACACAGAGACACACACAGAGAGACACACACAGAGAGACACACAGAGAGACACACACCTTCTCGAGGTTTTCTGTCGTGGTCTCTGTCCCCACGGGGACGTCGTGAACGTGGTACAGACACACAGAGAGACACACACCTTCTCGAGGTTTTCTGTCGTGGTCTCTGTCCCCACGGGGACGTCGTGAACGTGGTACAGACACAGAGACACACACCTTCTCGAGGTTTTCTGTCGTGGTCTCTGTCCCCACGGGGACGTCGTGAACGTGGTAGTGCTCGCACAGGAAGCTCATGACCAGAGGTGGCACGTCGAAGAGCTCCCGCAGGTAGGAGTAGAACCCGTAGGGTCTGCGGGGAGAGAGACACGCGGGGAGAGAGAGACAGAGACACGGGGAGAGAGACACGGAGACACGGGGAGAGAGGCACGGTGAGAGAGACACGGGGGGAGAGACACGGTGAGAGAGAGACACGGGGAGAGACGCACGGAGACACGGGGAGAGAGGCACAGAGACACGGGGAGAGAGACACGGGGAAAGAGAGATAGAGACACGGGGAGAGAGACACGGAGACACGCGGAGAGACACACGGTGAGAGAGACACGGGGGGAGAGAGACACGGGGAGAGAGAGACACGGGGAGAGACACACGGAGACACGGGGAGAGAGGCACGGTGAGAGAGACACGGGGGGAGAGACACGGGGGGAGAGACACGGTGAGAGAGACACTGGGAGAGAGACACGGAGGGAGAGAGACACGGGGGGAGAGACACGGGGAGAGAGACACGGGGAGAGAGACACGGAGACACGCGGAGAGACACACGGTGAGAGAGACACGGGGAGAGAGACACGGAGAGAGAGAGACACGGGGAGAGACACACGGAGACACGGGGAGAGAGACACAGAGATACGGGGAGAGAGACACGGGGAGAGAGACACGGTGAGAGAGAGAGACACGGTGAGAGAGACACGGTGAGAGAGACACGGGGAGAGAGACACGGGGAGAGAGACACGGGGAGAGAGAGACACGGTGAGAGAGAGACACGGTGAGAGAGACACGGGGAGAGAGACACGGTGAGAGAGACACGGGGAGAGAGACACGGGGAGAGAGACACGGGGAGAGAGACACGGGGAGAGAGACACGGGGAGAGAGACACGGGGAGAGAGACACGGGGAGAGAGACACGGGGAGAGAGAGACACGGTGAGAGAGAGACACGGTGAGAGAGACACGGGAAGAGAGACACGGGGAGAGAGACACGGGGTGAGAGACACAGGGAGAGAGACACGGGGAAAGAGGGAGACATGGGGAGACGCAGAGAGACACGGGGAGAGAGACACGTGGAGAGAGACACGGGGAGAGAGAGACACGGGGAGGGGGGGGAGAGACACAGAGACACGGGGAGAGAGACACGGGGAGAGAGAGACACTGTAGTGGTGACTCACGGCTGTGAGATCTGCGAGAGAGGGGTCCGTGGGTGGAAGTCTTCGGGCTTTTTCGGAGGCGCTCGGACGGCGTTGACCTTCAGCCTTTGCTCATCTCTCATCTGCACACGCAGAGAGACAGGGAGACAGAGGGAGAGACAGAGAGACATAGAGAGACATAGAGAGACATAGAGAGAGAGAGAGAGAGATAGACACACAAGGATAGTGAAACATGGCGAAAGGTATACAAAGGACCACCGCCCACTTGCCCACCCACCCACCCACTCACTCACTCACCCACTCAGCCACCCACTCACTCAGCCACTCACTCACCCACTCAGCCACTCACCCACCCACTTAGCCGCTCACCCACCCACCCACTCACTGACCCACTCAGCCACCCACTCATCCACTCAGCCACCCAGCCACCCACCAATTCACCCACCCACCCACTCACTCACTCACTCACCCACCCACCCACTCACCCGCTCACCAAACCCACTCACCCACCCACCAGTTCACCCACCCGCCCACCCACCCACCCACTCACCCACCCACCCACCCACTCACTCACCCACTCACCCACCCAATCACCCACCCACCCACTCACCCACCCACTCACCCGCTCACCCACCCACTCGCCCACCCACCCACTCACCCGCTCACCCACCCACTCACCCGCTCACCCACCCACTCACCCGCTCACCCACCCACTCACCCACCCACCCACCCACTCACCCACCCACCAGTTCACCCACCCACCCACTCACCCACTCACCCACCCACCCCCTCACCCGCCCACCCGCTCAGTCACCCACCCGCTCACCCACCCGCCCACCCACCCACTCACCCACCCACCCACTCACTCACTCACCCACTCACCCACCCACTCACCCACTCACTCAATCACCAACTCACTCACCCACTCACCCACTCACCCACCCGTTCACCCACCCACCGACTCACCCACTCACCCACCCACCCACTCACTCACTCACCCACTCACCCACCCACTCACCCACTCACCCACTCAATCACCAACTCACTCACCCACTCACCCACTCACCCACCCGTTCACCCACCCACCGACTCACCCACTCACCCACCCACCCACTCACTCACTCACCCACTCACCCACCCACTCACCCACTCACCCACTCAATCACCAACTCACCCACCCACTCACCCACTCACCCACCCGTTCAGCCACCCACCGACTCACCCACTCACCCACCCACCCACTCACTCACTCACCCACCCACCCACCCGCCCACCCACTCACTCACTCACCCACCCACTCACCCGCTCACCCACCCGTTCACCCACCCACCGACTCACCCACTCACCCACCCGCTCATCCACCCACTCACCCACCCACTCACCCGCTCACCCGCTCACTCACCCACCCACTCACCCACCCACTCACCCACTCACCCACCCACCCACCCACCCCCTCACCCGCCCACCCGCTCAGTCACCCACCCGCTCACCCACCCGCCCACCCACCCACTCACCCACCCACCCACTCACTCACTCACCCACTCACCCACCCACTCACCCACTCACTCACTCAATCACCAACTCACTCACCCACTCACCCACTCACCCACCCGTTCACCCACCCACCGACTCACCCACTCACCCACCCACCCACTCACTCACTCACCCACTCACCCACCCACTCACCCACTCACCCACTCAATCACCAACTCACTCACCCACTCACCCACCCGTTCAACCACCCACCGACTCACCCACTCACCCACCCACCCACTCACTCACTCACCCACTCACCCACCCACTCACCCACTCACCCACTCAATCACCAACTCACCCACCCACTCACCCACTCACCCACCCACTCACCCACTCACCCACCCGTTCACCCACCCACCGACTCACCCACTCACCCACCCACCCACTCACTCACTCACCCACCCACCCGCCCACCCACTCACTCACTCACTCACCCACCCACTCACCCACCCACCCGCCCACCCACTCACTCACTCACCCACCCACCCACCCACTCACCCGCTCACCCACCCGTTCACCCACCCACCGACTCACCCACTCACCCACCCGCTCATCCACCCACTCACCCACCCACTCACCCGCTCACCCGCTCACTCACCCACCCACTCACCCACCCACTCACCCGCTCACCCGCTCACTCACTCACCCACCAACTCACCCGCTCACCCACCCACCCACTCACCCACCCACTCACCCACCCACTCACCCACCCACCCACTCACCCACTCACCCACCCACCCGCTCACCCACCCACTCACCCACCCACC
The DNA here is from genome assembly GCF_964198595.1 of Lampetra fluviatilis. Lineage (NCBI taxonomy): Eukaryota > Metazoa > Chordata > Hyperoartia > Petromyzontiformes > Petromyzontidae > Lampetra > Lampetra fluviatilis. Next base: position 33,485 of record NW_027620928.1, read on the forward strand.
CACTCACCCACCCAAGCGCTCACCCACCCACCCACTCACCCACCCACTCACCCACCCACTCACCCACCCACCCACTCACCCACCCACCCACTCACCCGCTCACCCACCCGTTCACCCACCCACCGACTCACCCACTCACCCACCCGCTCATCCACCCACTCACCCACCCACTCACCCGCTCACCCGCTCACTCACCCACCCACTCACCCACCCACTCACCCGCTCACCCCGCTCACTCACTCACCCACCAACTCACCCGCTCACCCACCCACCCACTCACCCACCCACTCACCCACCCATTCACCCACCCACCCACTCACCCACTCACCCACCCACCCGCTCACCCACCCACTCACCCACTCACCCACCCGCTCACCCACCCACCCGCTCACCCACCCACCCGCTCACCCACCCACTCACCCACCCACCCACCCACTCACCCACCCACCCACCCACCCACCGGCCCACCCACCCACCCACCGACTCACCCACTCAATCACCAACTCACTCACCCACTCACCCACTCACCCACTCACCCACTCACCCACCCACCCGCCCACCCACCCTCTCACCCACTCACCCACCCGCTCACCCACCTACCCACCCGCCCACCGACTCACCCACTCAATCACCAACTCACTCACCCACCCACCCACTCACCCACCCACCCACTCACCCGCTCACCCACCCGTTCACCCACCCACCGACTCACCCACTCACCCACCCGCTCATCCACCCACTCACCCACCCACTCACCCGCTCACCCGCTCACTCACCCACCCACTCACCCACCCACTCACCCGCTCACCCGCTCACTCACTCACCCACCAACTCACCCGCTCACCCACCCACCCACTCACCCACCCACTCACCCACCCATTCACCCACCCACCCACTCACCCACTCACCCACCCACCCGCTCACCCACCCACTCACCCACTCACCCACCCGCTCACCCACCCACCCGCTCACCCACCCACCCGCTCACCCACCCACTCACCCACCCACCCACCCACTCACCCACCCACCCACCCACCGGCCCACCCACCCACCCACCGACTCACCCACTCAATCACCAACTCACTCACCCACTCACCCACTCACCCACTCACCCACTCACCCACCCACCCGCCCACCCACCCTCTCACCCACTCACCCACCCGCTCACCCACCTACCCACCCGCCCACCGACTCACCCACTCAATCACCAACTCACTCACCCACTCACCCACTCACCCACTCACCCACCCACCCACCCGCCCACCCACCCTCTCACCCACTCACCCACCCGCTCACCCACCTACCCACCCGCCCACCGACTCACCACTCTAAGGAAGGTCTCCATGTCTTCCCTGGTCTGGAACACGAAGGCACGGAGGTCGTTGGCTGAGATGTGGTTCTCCAGGAAACAAGCCGCAGATTCATCTCGTGGGGTGAGCTGACATCACAACCACCACCAACACCACCATCGTCATCATCACCATCGTCATCACAACCACCATCATCATCATCATCACAATCACTATCATCACAACCACCATCATCATCATCACAATCACCAACATCACCATCATCACAACCACCATCATCATCACAACCACCATCATCATCACAACCACCACCAACACCACCATCGTCATCATCACCATCATCATCATCATCACAATCACCATCATCATCACAACCATCATCATCATCGTCATCATCACAATCACCATCATCATCACAACCATCATCACCACCATCACAATCACCATCATCATCACAACCATCATCATCATCATCACAATCACAACCACCACCATCGTCATCATCATCACAATCATCATCATCACAATCACCATCATCATCACAACCACCATCATCGTCATCATCACAATCATCATCATCATCACAATCACCACCATCATCATCACCACCATCATCATCATCACAATCACCATCATCATCACAACCACCATCATCATCACAACCATCACCATCGTCATCATCACCATCATCATCATCACAACCACCACCATCATCACAACCACCATCATCATAACCACCACCACCATCATCACAACCACCATCATCATCACAACCACCATCATCATCACAACCATCATCATCATCACAATCACCATCATCATCATCATCACAATCACCATCATCATCATCACAATCACCAACATCACCATCATCACAAACACCACCAACACCACCATCGTCATCATCACCCACCACCATCATCATCATCACAATCACCACCATCACAACCATCGTCATCACAATCACCATCATCATCACAATCATCATCATCATCATCACAATCACCATCATCAGCATAATCACCATCATGATCATCACAATCACCATCATCACTACCATCATCATCACAACCACCATCATCATCACAACCCCCACCATCATCACAACCACCATCATCATCATCACTGTATCACCCGCGTCACGGATACAGTATGGTACAGTACGCCCACACGTCACGGATACAGTATGGTACAGTACGCCCACACGTCACGGATACAGTATGGTACAGTAAAACCACACGTCACTGATACAGTATGGTACAGTACGCCCACACGTCACGGATACAGTATGGTACAGTACGCCCACACGTCACGGATACAGTATGGTACAGTACGCCCACACGTCATGGATACAGTATGGTACAGTACGGCCACACGTCACGGATACAGTATGGTACAGTACACCCACACGTCACGGGTACAGTATGGTACCAGTACACCCACACGTCACGGATACAGTATGGTACAGTACGCCCACACGTCACGGATACAGTATGGTACAGTACGCCCACACGTCACGGATACAGTATGGTACAGTACGCCCACACGTCCGGATACAGTATGGTACAGTAAAACCACACGTCACTGATACAGTACGGCACAGTACGCTACGGTTATCACACACTACGGTGAGAGCGCGACACCACTACACCGTGGTACGGTTCACACCGTTCACCACGGAACACTCCGGTTAGAGCGACGGTACTTCACCGTGAGAGCGCGACACCACTACACCGTGGTACGGTTCACACCGTTCACCACGGAACACTCCGGAGTGACGGTACTTCACCATGAGAGCGCGACACCACTACACCGTGTACGGTTCACACCGTTCACCACGGAACACTCCGGTTAGAGCGACGGTACTTCACCGTGAGGGCGCGACACCACTACACCGTGGTACGGTTCACACCGTTCACCACGGAACACTCCGGTAGAGCGACGGTACTTCACCGTGAGAGCGCGACACCACTACACCGTGGTACGGTTCACACCGTTCACCACGGAACACTCTGGCGGCAGAGTGACGGTACTTCACCGTGAGAGCGCGACACCACTACACCGTGGTACGGTTCACACCGTTCACCACGGAACACTCCGGCAGCAGAGTGACGGTACTTCACCGTGAGAGCGCGACACCACTACACCGCGGTACGGTTCACACCGTTCACCACGGAACACTCCGGCAGCAGAGTGACGGTACTTCACCGTGAGAGCGCGACACCACTACACCGTGGTACAGTTCACACCGTTCACCACGGAACACTCCGGCACAGAGCGACGGTACTTCACCGTGAGGGCGATGGGCTGGTGAACGGCACCGTGGAATCGGTGACGGTTGTTCTCCAGCCAGCGGCAAGCCTCCGCCGAGTGCGGTGAGCGGTGGGAAAGTCGCTCGACACGCTGACCTACAGCGTCCTGAAAACGACGCGCATCGCACTCCAGCCCTACGGGAAGATAGGGTGGGTGGGTGGGTGAGTGAGTGGGTGGGTGAGTGGGTGAGTGGGTGGGTGGGTGGGTGAGTGGGTGGGTGGGTGAGTGGGTGGGTGAGTGGGTGGGTGAGTGGGTGAGTGGGTGAGTGGTTGAGTGAGTGGGTGGGTGGGTGGGTGAGTGAGTGGGTGGGTGAGTGGTTGAGTGGGTGGGTGGGTGGGTGGGTGAGTGGGTGGGTGGGTGAGTGGGTGGGTGAGTGGGTGGGTGGGTGGGTGGGGTGGGTGAGTGGGTGGGTGGGTGGGTGGGTGAGTGGGTGGGTGGGTGAGTGGGTGGGTGAGTGGGTGGGTGGGTGGGTGAGTGGGTGAGTGGGTGGGTGGGTGAGTGGGTGGGTGGGTGAGTGGGTGAGTGGGTGAGTGGTTGAGTGAGTGGGTGGGTGGGTGGGTGAGTGTGTGGGTGGGTGAGTGGTTGAGTGGGTGGGTGGGTGGGTGGGTGAGTGGGTGGGTGGGTGAGTGGGTGGGTGGGTGAGTGGGTGGGTGGTGGGTGGGTGGTGAGTGGGTGGGTGGGTGGGTGGGTGGGTGAGTGGGTGGGTGGGTGGGTGGGTGAGTGGGTGGGTGGGTGGGTGAGTGGGTGGGTGAGTGGGTGGGTGGGTGGGTGAGTGGGTGGGTGGGTGAGTGGGTGAGTGGGTGGGTGGGTGAGTGGGTGGGTGGGTGAGTGGGTGAGTGGGTGAGTGGTTGAGTGAGTGGGTGGGTGGGTGGTGAGTGAGTGGGTGGGTGAGTGGTTGAGTGGTGGGGTGGGTGGGTGGGTGAGTGGGTGGGTGGGTGGGTGAGTGGGTGGGTGGGTGGGTGAGTGGGTGGGTGAGTGGGTGGGTGGGTGGGTGGGTGGGTGAGTGGGTGGGTGGGTGAGTGGGTGAGTGGTTGAGTGAGTGGGTGGGTGGGTGGGTGAGTGGGTGGGTGGGTGAGTGAGTGAGTGGGTGGGTGGGTGGGTGGGTGAGTGGGTGGGTGGGTGGGTTGGTGGGTGGGTGAATGAGTGGTTGAGTGAGTGGGTGGGTGGGTGAGTGGTTGAGTGGGTGAGTGGGTGGGTGGGTGGGTGGGTGAGTGGGTGGGTGGGTGTGTGAGTGGGGTGGGTGGGTGAGTGGTTGAGTGAGTGGGTGGGTGAGTGGGTGGGTGGGTGGGTGAGTGGGTGGGTGGGTGTGAGTGGGTGGGTGGGTGGGAGGTGGGTGGAGTGGGTAGGTTGGTGGGTGTGTGAGTGGGTGGGTGGGTGGGTGAGTGGGTGAGTGGGTGGGTTGGTGGGTGGGGATGGTGTTGAGTGAGTGGGTTGGGTGGGTGGGTGAGTGGTTGAGTGGGTGAGGTGAGTGGGTGGGTGAGTGGGTGGGTGGGTGGGTGAGTGGGTGAGTGGGTGGGTGGGTGGGTGGTTGAGTGAGTGGGTGGGTGGGTGGGTGAGTGGGTGGTGAGTGAGTGGGTGGGTGGGTGGGTGAGTGGGTGGGTGGGGTGGGTGGTTGTGTGAGTGGGTGGGTGGGTGAGTGGGTGGTGAGTGGGTGGGTAGGTGGGTGAGTGGGTGGGTGGGTGAGTGGGTGGGTGGGTGAGTGGGTGGGTGGTGGGTGGGTGGGTTGGTGGGTGGGTGGGTGGGTGAGTGGGTGGGTGGGTGAGTGGGTGAGTGGGTGGGTGGGTGAGTGGGTGGGTGGGTGGGTGGGTTGGTGGGTTGGTGGGTGAGTGGGTGGGTGGGTGGGTGAGTGGGGGGTGGGTGGTGAGTGGGTGGGTGAGTGGGTGGGTGGGTGAGTGGTGTGGGTGGGTGGGTGAGTGGGTGGTGGAGGGTGGGTGGGTGGGTGGTGGTGAGTGAGTGGTGATGAGTGGGTGTGGTGGGAGGGTTGGTGAGTGGGTGAGTGGGTGGGTGGGTGAGTGGGTGGGTGAGTGGGTGGGTGGGTGAGTGGGTGGGTGGGTGAGTGAGTGAGTGGGTGGGTGGGTGGGTGGGTGGGTGGGTGGGTGGGTGAGTGGTGTGGGTGGGTGGGTGGGTGTGAGTGGGTGGGTGGGTGGTGAGTGGGTGGGTGGGTGGGTGGGTGAGTGGAGTGGGTGGGTGAGTGGTTGAGTGAGTGGTGGTGGGTGAGTGGTGGGTGGGTGGGTGAGTGGGTGGGTGGGTGAGTGTGGGTGAGTGGGTGGGTGAGTGGGTGGGTGGGTGAGTGGGTGGGTGGGTGGGTGGGTGAGTGAGTGGGTGAGTGAGTGGGTGGGTGGGTGGGTGGCTGAGTGGGTGGGTGGTGGTGGGTGGGTGAGTGGGTGGGGTGGGTGGGTGGGTGAGTGGGTGGTGGGTGAGTGGGTGGGTGGGTGAGTGGGTGAGTGGTGAGTGAGTGGGTGGGTGGGTGAGTGAGTGGGTGAGTGGGTGGGTGGGTGGGTGGGTGAGTGGGTGGGTGGGTGGGTGAGTGGGTGGTGGGTGAGTGTTGGAGTGTGAGGGTGGGTGGGTGAGTGGTGGGTAGTGGTGGGTGTGAGTGGGTGGGTGGGTGAGTGGTGGTGAGTGGGTGGGTGGGTGAGTGGGTGGGTGGGTGAGTGGGTGGGTGGTGTGAGTGGGTGGGTGGTGGGTGGTTAGTGGGTGGGTAGGTAGTGGGTGGGTGAGTGGGTGGGTGAGTGGGTGGGTGGGTGGGTGGGTGAGTGGGTGGGTGAGTGGGTGGGTGGGTGAGTGGGTGGGTGGTGAGTGGGTGGGTGGGTGGAGTGAGTGGGTGGGTGAGTGGGTGGGTGGGTGAGTGGAGTGGGTGGGTGGGTGGGTGAGTGAGTGAGTGGGTGGGTGGGTGGGTGGTGGGTGAGGGTGGGTGGTGTGGGTGGTGTGAGTGGGTGGGTGAGTGGGTGGGTGGGTGAGGTGGGTGGTGAGTGGGTGGAGTTGATGGTGGGTGGTGTGAGTGGTTGAGTGGTTGAGTGAGTGGGTGGAGTGGAGTGAGGTGAGTGGAGTGAGTGGGTGGGTGGGAGGGTGGGTGGGTGAGTGGGTGAGTGGGTGGAGTGGTGGAGTGAGTGTGGAGTGAGTGGGTGGGTGGTGGGTGAGTGGGTGGTAGGTTGGTGGGTGAGTGGGTGGGTGGGTGAGTGGGTGTGAGTGGGTGGAGTGGTGAGTGGTTGGGTGGGTGAGTGGGTGGCGTGGGTGGTGGGTGAGTGAGTGGGTGGTGAGTGTGGAGGTGGCGTGAGTGGTGGTGTGGGTGAGTGGGAGGGTGGGTGGGTGGAGTGGGTGGTGAGTGGGTGGTAGGTTGGTGGGTGGGAGTGGGTGGGTGAGTGGGTGGTGAGTGGCGTGGGTGGGTGAGTGGGTTGAGGTGTGGTGGGTGGGTGGGTGAGTGGGTGGGTTAGTGGTGAGTGGGTGAGTGGGTGGGTGGGTGAGTGGGTGAGTGAGTGGGTGAGTGGTGTGTGGGTGTGTTGGTGGGTGGGTGAGTGGTGAGTGGTGGTGGAGTGGGTGAGTGAGTGGTAGGTGGTGGGTGAGTGAGGTGGGTGAGTGTGAGTGGGTGGGTGAGTGGGTGAGGTGGTGGGTGAGTGTGAGTCGGGTGAGAGTGGGAGGGTGGGTGAGTGTGAGGTGTTGGGTGAGTGGGTGGGTGGGTGAGTGGGTGGGTGGGTGTGTGGGTGTGTGAGTGGGTGGGTGGGTGAGTGGGTGAGTGGGTGGGTGGGTGAGTGGGTGGGTGAGTGGGTGAGTGGGTGGAGTGGGCGAGTGGGTGGGTGAGTGGGTGGGTGGGTGAGTGGGTGGTGTGAGTGGGTGGGTGTGAGTGGGTGGGTGGGTGAGTGGTGAGTGGGTGTGAGTGAGTGGGTGGAGTGGGTTAGTGGGTGGGTGGTTGGGTGGGCGAGGTGAGGTGGGTGAGTGGGTGAGTGGTGGGTGGGTGAGTGGGTGAGTGGAGTGAGTGGGTGGGTGCGTGGTGAGTGGGTGAGATGGGTGGGTGGGCGAGTGGGTGGGTGAGTGGAGTGGGTGGGTGAGTGGGTGGGTGGGTGAGTGGGTGAGTGGTGTGAGTGAGTGGGTGGTGGGTGAGTGGGTGGGTGGGTGGGTGGGCGGGTGGGTGGGTGAGTGGGTGGGTGGGTGTGAGTGGGTGGGTGAGTGGGTGGGTGAGTGGGTGAAGTGGGTGGGTGGGTGAGTGGGTGAGTGGGTGGGTGGGTGAGTGGTGTGAGTGGGTGAGTGAGTGGGTGGGTGGGTGGGCGGGTGGGTGGGTGAGTGGGTGGGTGGGTGTGTGGGTGATGTGAGTGGGTGGAGTGGGTGAGTGGGTGAGTGGGTGGGTGGGTGAGTGGGTGGGTGAGTGGGTGAGTGGGTGGGTGGGGCGAGTGGGTGGGTGAGTGGGTGGGTGGGTGAGTGGGTGGGTGAGTGGGTGGGTGGTGAGTGGGTGGGTGGGTGAGTGGGTGAGTGGGTGAGTGAGTGGGTGGGTGGGTGAGTGGGTGGGTGGGTGGGTGGGCGGGTGGGTGGGTGAGTGGGGTGAGTGGGTGGAGTGGGTGAGTGGGTGAGTGGAGCTGAGTGAGTGGGTGGGTGGGGTGAGTGTGTGAGTGGGTGGGTGGGCGAGTGGGTGGGTGAGCGGGTTGGGTGGGTGAGTGGGTGGGTGGGTGAGTGGGTGAGTGGGTGAGTGAGTGGGTGGGTGGGTGAGTGGGTGGGTGGGTGGGTGGGCGGGTGGGTGGGTGAGTGGGTGGGTGCACTAACACCGCACTAACACCGCACTAACTCACTCTTCAGATCGTCCTCAGCCCCACGCAAGCGAGTGTTGAGCCGGGCCCGCTCAGAGCTCCGCTCTGCCATCACCACTCCCAGGGGCCTGCAGCTCTTCACTCAGCCGCCTTGACTCCTGCAACAGCCACGAAGATGCGGTGGTGGTGGTGGTGGCGGTGGTGGCGGTGGTGGCGGCGGTGGCGGCGGTGGTGGCGGTGGTGGCGGGCACCTCCCGTCCACCGTCACTTGCGGCGGCTGCGTCGTCCGCGCAGAGAGTACGGAGCTCCT